>NC_041388.1:300297154-300303318 GCF_002162155.2 Triticum dicoccoides | reverse complement strand
TGTTCATCCAGAGACAGCATCGATCGGCTTCAGTTAGCAGCAGTAGCGAAGGAGTCACTCGATCGGGTTCAGTTAACCGCCATCGATCGATCGCTCGGGTTCAGTAACGCGTAGCTTGCAGTGCAATCGCTTGGGTTCAGTTAGAGCCCAACGCCTCACTCGGGTTTAGTTAGAGCCAACGCCTCGCACACACGGGCGTACGTGTACGAGAGAAACGCGCATCCCTCGGCCCCCGACCTCCCACCGTAACCGAGAACTCCCCGAAATTTTCCTCGCCCTCGCTTCTACCACGGTTTTTTCCGTCATGGACGGCCCAAAGAATGTCATGCAGCTGCGTCTCTGGCCCGCCCAGGACGAAAAGCCCATTTTCTATTATGATTTTTTGTCATAGAAGTAGGAGCCCACCACATCTATGATGATACCGGGTTTTGTCACAATTATTGTCATAGAAGTGTCATATGTATGACAAATTTTTTTTTGTTCGGCCCAAAATGTCACGGATGTGTCTTTTTTGTAGTGGTTATTTTTGTGCAAAAATAAAAGTTCTCGGAATGACCTGAAAATCAACGAATAATTATTTTGGAATATATAAAAAATACTGGAAGAAAGATTTACGTCAGGGGGGCCACCACCTGTCCACGAGGGTGGGGGGCGCGCCCTACCCCCTGGGTGCGCCCCCTGCCTCGTGGGCCCCCTGACGCTCCACTGACCTCAACCTTGACTCCATATATTCATTTTCGGGGGAAAAAATCAGAGAGAAGGATTCATCGTGTTTTACGATACGGAGCCGCCGCCAAGCCCTAAACTCTCTCGGGAGGGCTGATCTGGAGTCTGTTCGGGGCTCCGGAGAGGGGAATCTGTCGCCATCGTCATCATCAACCTTCCTCCATCACCAATTTCATGATGCTCACAGCCGTGTGTGAGTAATTCCATCGTAGGCTTGCTGGACGGTGATGGGTTGGATGAGATTTATCATGTAATCGAGTTAGTTTTGTTAGGGTTTGATCCCTAGTATCCACTATGTTCTGAGATTGATGTTGCTATCACTTTGCTATGCTTAATGCTTGTCACTAGGGCTTGAGTGCCATGATTTTAGATCTGAACCTATTATGTTTTCATCAATATATGAGAGTTCTTTATCCTATCTTGCAAGTCTATAGTCACCTATTATGTGTTATGATCCGTTAACCCTGAAGTGACAATAATCGGGATACTTACCGGTGATGACCGCAGTTTGAGGAGTTCATGTATTCACTATGTGTTAATACTTTGGTCCGGTACTCTATTAAATGGAGGCCTTAATATCCCTTAGTTTCCAATAGGACCCCGCTGCCATGGGAGGGTAGGACAAAAGATGTCATGCAAGTTCTTTTCCATAAGCACGTATGACTATATTCGGAATACATGCCTACATTACATTGATGAACTCGAGCTAGTTCTGTGTCACCCTATGTTATGACTGTTACATGATCGATCGCATCCGGCATAATTCTCCATCACCGATCCAATGCCTACGAGATTTTCCATATATTGTTCTTCGCTTATTTACTTTTCCGCGGCTACTGTTACAATCACTACAAAACCCAAAAATATTACTTTTGCTACCATTACCTTTTGCCACCGTTACCACTACTATCATATTACTTGCTACTAAACACTTTGCTGCAGATATTAAGTTATCCAGGTGTGGTTGAATTGACAACTCAGCTGCTAATACTTGAGAATATTCTCTGGCTCCCCTTGTGTCGAACCAATAAATTTGGGTTGAATACTCTACCCTCGAAAACTATTACGATCCCCTATACTTGTGGGTTATCAAGAGATTACACGAAAGTCACCTCGTACCAGCACAAACAAACAAGAACCTCACAACCAACGCGATAAAGGGGTTGTCAATCCCTTCACTGTCACTTACGAAAGTGAGATCTGATAGCGATGATAAGATAAATAATTTTGGTATTTTTGTTGTATAGATTGAAAAGTAAAGATTGCAAAATAAATAGTAAACTAGAATTGTAGATCGGAAACTTATATGATTTAAAGTAGACCCGGGGGTCATAGATTTCACTAGTGGCTTCTCTCAAGATAGCATATATTACTGTGGGTGAACAAATTACTGCCGAGCAATTGATAGAAAAGCGCATAGTTATTATGGTATCTAGGCATGATCATGAGCATAGGCATCACGTCCGTGTCAAGTAGACCGAAACGATTCGGCATCTACTACTATTCTCCACACATCGACCGTTATCCAGCATGCATCTAGAGTATTAAGTTCAAAAGAACAGAGTAACACATTAGGAAAGATGACATGATGTAGAGGGATAAACTCAAGCAATATCATATAAACCCCATATTTTTATCCTCGATGGCAACAATACAATACGTGTCAATTCCCTTTTTGTCACTGGGATTGAGCACCGCAAGATTGAACCCAAAGCTAAGCACTTCTCCCATTGCAAGAAAAATCAATCTAGTAGGCCGACCCAAACTGATAATTTGAATAGACTTGCAAAGATATCAAATCATGCATATAAGAATTCAGAGAAGAATCAAATATTGTTCATAGATAATCTTAATCATAAACCCACAATTCATCGGATCTTGGCAAACACACCGCAAAAAGAATTACATCGAATAGATCTCCAAGAACTTCGAGGAGAACTTTGTATTGAGATCCAAAGAGAGATAAGAAGCCATCTAGCTAATAACTATGGACCCGAAGGTTTGTGATGAACTACTCACACATCATCGGAGAGGCTATGTGTTAATGTAGAAGCCCTCCGTGATCGATCCCCCCTCTGGCAGATCGCCGAAAAAGCTCCCCAGATGTGATCTCACGGGTACAGAATGTTGCGGCGGTGGAAAAGTGGTTTCATGGCTCTCCTGGATGTTTTCAGGGTATAAGAGTATATATAGGCGAAAGAAGTAGGTTGGTGGAGCTGTGGGGGGCCCACGAGGGTGGGGGGCGCCTGCCCCCTGGGCGCGCTGCCCTACCTCGTGGCCGCCTCGCTGCTTCCTTGACGTCCACTCCAAGTCTCCTAGATCACGTTTGTTCCAAAAAAGATCCTCGCGAAGGTTTCATTCCATTTGGATTCCATTTGATATTCATTTTCTGCAAAACATTGAAATATGCAAAAAACAACAATTTTCACTGGGCTTTCGGTTAATAGGTTAGTCCCAAAAATAATTTAAAAGTGTATAATAAAGCCCATAAACATCCAAAACCGATAATATAATAGAATGGAACAATCAAAAATTATAGATACGTTGGAGACGTATTAGGGGGGCAGGGCCCTTGCTGCCCATGTCTTCGCCATTGTGCGCGTGTCTGAGAGATGAAGCGGAGGCATGGATGAGGAGAGGGGGACGTTGGATATATAATTAATGCTGGTGTATTAGCTATGTAATCCTATATAGAGAGGTATAGATTGATCGATGTGGACGTGGGAAAGAGGGTGAGACCTCACTAGATATATAGATTGATCGGTTTGTGTGGAAAACTGTGAAAGACCTAGCTATATATACACACACATAGAGGAACATCAATCGTTGCGCATGCACGTGAGAGATAAAGAATGCCCGATATGATAGGGAGGGGGAGGTGTGTGTGTGTGCATGCATGGGAGACCGACCTGAAGAAAAAGATTGCATGTGTGCGATGGATAATGCCGACTGGTACTGTGTGTGCATGCATGCACGAGAGAAAGTTAATGGTACAGTTATAAAGATAAGATGACCGTGTGGGTGTAAAAGATTAGGTGACATCATAATCAATGTAAAGTAGAATTCAAATATTTGAATAAGAGATCATGATGTTTGAAACCCATGCATGTATGAATATAACTGAGATATGCATGGTGTGGTTTGCAAACGAGCATGTTGTACTGTATACACATTGAACAAGGCCAGACTGATTTGTAATTGAGATATCGATGGCAGACATCGTTTGGCTACATTGCATCCGTGCATGGACACACTATTCTAATTGGAGATGATGGGTGGCTTTCGCATCACATATCTATATCTATACCCCTATATATATATAATATTTTATATTTTTATATAGTGTGCGGATAACTTTAACTTGAGGGCAATCCGATGGTGCAGAGATGGCAAATTTGAGCACAACTGGCCGTTGGATATCATCTAGATTCCACCAGATTCTGCCACATGTACAATCTAGAAGACTCCATGGTTGAACTTAAGCATAATGCACAAACCTCAAAACACAAGCACTTCTTCTTTGTTCTAGAATCTTCCATATCAAAATTGCCCAAATGTTTTTCTATATGATTTGCCATTATTTGTTTTTACTTTATGCCTTACAACGCACAATTCCATGAATCTTAAAATAGATTAGCTTTCTTATAAAAACTAGATGATTTTGAATGAAATGAACTATAAGAATTAAACAAACATCTACATCATGCATATAGGACTCAAAGCTTACATGCTATAATGTGGTATTTATTCATAATTTGGTTGCCAAATCTCATGCGTGCAATTCACGTGTACCTTACTAGTCTAAATGGTGTTTGTGTGTGTGTTGTGCTTGTTAAACACATTGTACATAGTATATCATACATGGTTTAGATTTCAAACATCTAGCTAGAGCATACATGTACTATGATTTGAATTCAACATAAAATCTATACATATATTTGAATTTGAGATCGTATGTACATGTAGTTCGTATTTATATAGGAATTTACTTCCCCTATATTCATGTCATGTTTTGTGAAGATAATATTTAGATGGTTGTATAACTAACCCGAGTACAATCCCATTCAAACAGGGAAAATGTACTCAAATTTAGTCCATATGCTAGACAACACACATTGTTTTTTTATTGTTGAGGGAAGTGCAAATTGTTTTGGTACTATGCATGTTATGTTTGTTGTCCTGATTTTTTTAGTTTTTTTGTTGTATTTGAATGCATTTCTAGTAATATAGTAAAACGGGACATAGCTCTCTCTAGTGATGAGGTGCGAATTGTATTTTTTTGGGTACATGTTAAGCTTTTCTCCCGAAATTTCAAGTCGCGCCTTCTTATGCCGAAATTTCAAGCTAGCGTCTTTGTCTATCGTGCTGCGAAACTCCCGCCTCTTCAACCCGCGCCTTGTTACCCTGAAATATTTAACATATATCTTTGTCTCGTTGTGCTTTGACAACTCCCTCCATCTCAACCCGTGCCTTGCTATTCCAAAATTACAACGCGCGCAAAAACTCCCACCTTCTGTGAAATCCCGACACACGAAATGCCCGTGATACCCCTGAACCGAAAGAACTGCCTAGCTCAAATCGGTGGGGGTACTTTCGTAACTTAACCCATATTTCAGACAAGCGCGTCCCTAAGCCATGGTTCCCTACTCCCATCCCATTCGCCCACCCATTCGTAGACCAAGGCCGCAAAAACCCGCGAAGCCCCACACCCTCCTCCGCCCACCACCCAGCCGGAGCCTCTTCCCCAACGACGTCGTCCGCAGCAACACCTCGACGTCCCTTATCCACCGTACCGGATGAGGATCCGTCGTCGATCTCGTCGTCCCGCTGGTTCAGCCACCCCGTCCTCCACCTCCAAGGAGTTGCCCCGACGTTCCCCTCATCTTTCGCGCCACCTCCATTCCCACACCGCCGTCTTCACCTGCACCACCGGAAGAGCATCATCATCACCGTTTCCTCGGATGAAGCTGAGGCCTAATCGGCGCCACCAAAGAGGTTGTACACTAATCGCCGCATTTTCTTCTTGATTCGATCTCACGGTGCTGCCGGCGCTCGGTCCCGAGCCGACACGGTGCGACTCCATCCACGACGGCATTGCCGGCCACTTCCTCCACGGTGTCGCTCCCTCGGCGGCAACATCCACATTAGTAGGAGCTGCTGCTGCTTTAGCTCTCGCTCGCGCTGCTGCTCTGCTCTTGATCTCAGTCCCCTGCTTGGTCTGCTCTTGCTCGCGTTGCTGCTCTCGCTCTTGCTCTTGCTTGCGATGCTGCTCCGATTTAGCTACACTTTAGTCGACTGAATCGACTTTCGGGTCAGTCGACTTTCAGGGGTTGGGGGCTCGCTGGAGTTAAGGAAGAACCAGCCGCAGCGGGGACGGGGGCTCACCAGAGAGGTACCCCAGTATCTATCTTAGGGTTCAGGGTGGGGGCGGTGGTCGC
>NC_041388.1:300291878-300296654 GCF_002162155.2 Triticum dicoccoides | reverse complement strand
GTGCTGGCTGGCACCTCAAGGTAGCCTCACCTAATGCTGCTACACGACCAACTGCCCCGGCTCTCGCACGCATTGTTGCTGCTACAGCTTTTCTGCTACTAGTGCGTTCAGTTTCGACAGAAAAATTCAGTTTCGACAGTTAAGTTCAGTTTCGACAGTTAAATTTAGTTTTGACAGTTAAGTTCAGAGATGAGCGGCTGATGTATTTTACATGTAGCACTTTGTGGTTATGTATTTTACATGATCTATTGGAGATGCTATTAGAATTCCACTCAGGTTAACGTTATCTCTCTTGTCCTGCTTCAGCCTCCGTGTCATACAACTCACCGGAGCTGCTCCAATGACGAAACCCTCCATCACAGCGGAGCAGTACCCCGGGCTCCATCTCCAGACGCCTAAGATCTTCTTCCCCTCCTCCGACAGCCAAGTCAGCCGGATCATCCTCACCGACCAACCCAATCACACTGAGATCGACATGGCTTTGCCAAAGAGGTTGTACACTTGTTGCATCTCTTTTTCACTCTACATGTTATATATATATATATATATATATATATATATATATTGTCCACTGAGCACACTCAGTAACGTGAAATACGATTAGTTTCTCCTACTATATGACAAGCAGTGAGGTACCAGGCAACTTAGCTATCCGTGATGGACTCTCTTGAACGCCATCATTATTAATCTCTGCGCGTTTGAGTTGTGCATTTGTCGATGGACCTAGGAGTTGATCTAGTAGGGTCGTGGCCTGGGTCCAAAGTAATAGAAGTAGCACAAAAACATTTTTTGAGTGTAGGCTTTTCCTTGCTCAAGCCCTCCTACTAGAATCGCTAGTGCTTGAAAGGAAAAGTGAAGGAAAAACATAGGAATTGAAAAGTTTCCTATGGTACTACTATTCATGAATTTGGTTCAAAGGAATGGAGCAAAGGAAAACTGTAGGATTTGTACCTTTAGTGTCTCTTTGAAAGAAAAACCGTAGGAATTTTAATTTCCACTTGTCCTCCTTTTCAAATTCCTATTCATGAAGCACAAGACTAAGAGATAGTAGCATAATAGCATTATAACTGTACATTTTTCTTGTGGTTTGACTTAATCTCACCTTGCTTCTTTGCATCCTGTGATCTTCCAATTCTTGTGAATCAAACACCCAGATTGGCATAAATCATGTGTTTTAAATTCTCTGTTTTGCACGTGCATTCCTATCCTATTCCTGTCTATTTCCTATCCCTGCAATGTAGAATCCTCAAATTCAAACAAGCCCTTACACAATTACTTCTATTACAGATATGTGTCAAGGAAAACCTTGTGTGGTTTGTCCTGCTCCTGCTGCGCTGTGTTCCACCCCAGCTCAGCTGCTCCAGTGACGGAAGGGTTCACCACAGTAGGGATCCGCTCTCCAGACTGTCTTTCGCTGCCTCAGATCTTCTTCCCCGTCGCCGGCAGCCACGACAACTGCATTACCATCATCAACTGAGCAGATGACCTTGAGGACTACATGGGTCCGCAAGAGAGGTCACACTCTTCCCTGTCTGCTTAGGTTATGCATCGCTTAATATGATGACATGCTACTTTATCGTCGTGTTCACCTATTAGACTCTGAGTCAGGTCCAAACTAATGCTGAAACTTGAGTTTTTAAATGGTTGTGGGGTACATATTGGGGTAGCAATCAATACTATCTGTGTACTAACTGGTTAATCTCGGGTGTCTACCATGAGTTTCATGTTGGGTGCAAACAAACATTAAAGGGGCCATTATCTGTATTTTTTAACTAAAGCTATTATCTACCTGCTATCATTGGTTTTGGGTCTATCCATAGTTTGCTACCATCACTCTGGATTTGTGCATGCACTCCTTACATAATCTCACTATGTTTTATTCCTATGCATGTCAGTTATTATACACAATGGAACTGAACATGTAGAGCAAAAGAGACGAGCCTTGTGTGGCAATAAAATTTCATGCAGACATCGCTCCATGGTGAGCGCAAAGGCAGCCCCCTCCACCCATTCCGGATCATAATCAAGAGGAAGATAACTGTTCTGAGGGGGATTCAGAAGGAGAAGACCACTACTATTTACCCCCTGAGGTCTTCGCTCTAACTTGGCATGCTGATGTTGGTAATATCATGCATATGGTGCCTTGCATTGCTTACTGGATACATCAAATATGTCATCTGGTTAGTTTAGACATGCTTTGTGTCAATGCCATATGTTTAGTTTCTTTATCATATGTGTGAATCACGCAATGCCATCTTGTTTAGCCAGGCATCATATATGTGAATTTTGCAATGCCACCCTGGTTAGCCAGTCATCTTATATGTGAATTATATCATGCCATCATTTTTCTATTACGTGTTAAATTTGTCAACAATTTTAGTACATTCAATTACTCTTCCTGTGCATCAGCCATTCGGCACGGTCATGGAAAAATCTGAAGTGGAAACAAGGTCTTCAGAGCAGACAATGCTATCTGACGAAGCGCATATCTTGCCGATTACGGATAGCTCCTCAGAGGAGGATTCAGAGACAGATGACCAGTCCTATCCCCCCCCCCCGAGGTCCATGCTCTAACTTAGCAGGGTCATGTTGCTCATATCGTGCGTATGGTATCTCGCATTGCTATGTCATTTGCTTAGTTTAGACATGCTTTGTGTGAATGCCACATGTTTAGTGTCTAATTACCATATATGTGAATTATGTGATGCCATCTTGTTGCAAGACATTATATATGTGAATTATGCAATGTTATCTTGTTGCAAGGCATTATATATGTGAATTATGCAATGCCATGTTGTTTAGCCAACTGTCATATATGTGAATTATATCATGCCGTCCTTTTTTTGTATTTCTCGTTGCATTTGTCAACAATGTTTGTATATTCAACTGCTCTTCCTATGCATCAGCCATTTGAATTGGTGATGGAGAAATCTGGAGTGCAAACAAGGTCTTCAGAGCAGACAATGCTACCTGTTGAAGAAGATATCTTGCTGGTTACAGATAGCTCTTCAGAGGAGAATTCAGAGGCAGATGACCAGTCTTATTATCCCCCTGAGGTGTATGCTCAAACTTGGCAGGGTTATATTACTCATATCATGCATATGTTGTATTGCAATGCTTAGTTTTTACATCATATGCACAATATTGAATGCCATCTCCTTAGTTGACACATCATATATGCGATTGCCCTCTGCTCACTTGCTTAGTATATAAATCATATATTTTGAATTATATCATGCCAAGATGTTTACATAGACAACATGTATCTGAATTATGGCATGCCAACCCATTTTCTAAAGACATAATATAGTTATATCATCTCATCATGTTTACATAGTCATGTCATTCTATCTTGTTTAGTTAGCCATCATGCATTTGAAATTGTGTCATGCTATCCTGTTTAATTAGCCATCATATATGAGAAATTATGTCCTGCTATTCTGTTTGGTTAGACAACATAAATGTAAATTATTTCATGCCCTGTTTTCTTCCCTACTATCCATTGTACCTGTCTATCTTACAATGTCTGTACATTCAATTACTTTTCTTGTTTATCAGCCATTTCAATTGGAGGGGGTGATGGCAGTATCTGTGTTGGAAATATGCCCTAGAGGCAATTATAAAATGGTTATTATTATATTTCCTTGTTCATGACAATTGTCTATTGTTCATGCTATAATTGTGTTATCCGGAAATCATAATACATGTGTGAATACATAGACCACAAAATGTCCCTAGTGAGCCTCTAGTTGACTAGCTCGTTGATCAATAGATGGTTACAGTTTCCTAACCATGGACATTGGATGTCATTGATAACAGGATCACATCATTAGGAGAAAGATGAGATGGACAAGCCCCAATCCTAAGCATAGCACAAGATCATGTAGTTCGTCTACTAAAGCTTTTCTAATGTCAAGTATCTTTTTCATTAGACCATGAGATTGTGCAACTCCCGGATACCGTAGGAGTACTTTGGGTATGCCAAACGTCACAACGTAACTGGGTGGCTATAAAGGTACACTGTGGGTATCCCCGAAAGTATCTGTTGGGTTGGCACGAATCGAGACTGGGATTTGTCACTCCGTATGACGGAGAGGTATCTCTGGGCCCACTCGGTAGGACATCATCATAATGAGCTCAGTGTGATCAAGGAGTTGATCACGGGATGATGTGTTACGGAACGAGTAAAGAGATTTACCGTAACGAGATTGAACATGTTATCGGTATACCGACGATCGAATCTCGGGCAAGTGCTATACTGGTAGACAAAGGGAATTATATATGGGATTGATTGAATCCTTGACATCATGGTTCGTCCGATGAGATCATCGTGGAGAATGTGGGAGCCAACATGGGTATCTAGATCCCGTTGTTGGCTATTGGCCGGAGAGATGTCTTAGTCATGTCTGCTTGCCTCCCAAACCCGTAGGGTCTACACACTTAAGGTTCGATGACGCTAGGGTTATAGGGAATAGATGTACGTGGTTACCGAATGTTGTTCGGAGTCCCGGATAAGATCCCGGACGTCACGAGGAGTTCCGGAATGGTCCGAGGTAAGGATTTATATATGGTAAGTCCAGTTTCAGTCACCGGAAAGGTTTCGGGGTTTATCGGTATTGTACCGGGACCACCGAAGGGGTTCCGGGGGTCCACTAGGAGGGTCCACCTGCCCCGAAGGACCTAATGGGCTGTAGTTGGGAGGGAACCAGCCCCTTAGTGGGCTAGTGCGCCCCCCAAGGGCCCAAGGCGCCTAGGGTTGGAAACCCTAGGGGGCCG
>NC_041388.1:300278604-300291491 GCF_002162155.2 Triticum dicoccoides | reverse complement strand
GAGGGCAACCGCACCCCTTCTCCTGGCGCAGCCCTACCACTCTCCCTCCTCGTCTCTCGCAGTGCTTGGCGAAGCCCTGCTGGAGTGCCACGCTCCTCCACCACCACCACGCCGTCGTGCTGCTGCTGGACGAAGTCTTCCCCAACCTCCCCCTCTCTCCTTGCTGGGTCAAGGCGCGGGAAGACGTCACCGGGCTGCACATGTGTTGAACGCGGAGGCACCGTTGTTCGGTGCTTAGATCAGAATCGGCCGCGATCTGAATCGCTTCGTGTATGACTCCACCGACCGCGTTCTTGCAAAGCTTCCACATCGAGATCTTCTAAGGTATGAAGATGCACTCCCCTCTTGTTGCTAGTAAACTCCATAGATTGATCTTGGTGATGCGTAGAAATTTTTTAATTTCTGCAACGATCCCCAATAGTGGCGTCAGAGCTAGGTCGATGCGTAGTTTCTATGCACGAGTAGAACACAAATTGTTGTGGGCGTCGATTTTGCCAATTTACTTGCCGTTACTAGTCTTATCTTGATTCGGCGGCATCGTGGGATGAAGCGGCCCGGACCGACCTTACACGTACGCTTACGTGAGACAGGTTCCACCGACTGACATGCACTAGTTGCATAAAGGTGGCTAGCGGGTGTCTGTCTCTCCCACTTTAGTCGGATCAGATTCGATGAAAAGGGTCCTTATGAAGGGTAAATAGAAATTGGCATATCACGTTGTGGTTTTGGCGTAGGTAAGAAACGT
Organism: Triticum dicoccoides; assembly: GCF_002162155.2. Lineage (NCBI taxonomy): Eukaryota > Viridiplantae > Streptophyta > Magnoliopsida > Poales > Poaceae > Triticum > Triticum dicoccoides. The sequence continues at coordinate 300,290,746 of NC_041388.1, read as the reverse complement.
TCTTGCTAGAAACCTATAGCACCCACGTAAAAATTTGCAACAACAATTAGAGGACGTCTAACTTGTTCTTACAGCATATGCCATGTGATGTGATATGGCCAAAAGGATGTGATGAATGATATATGTGATGTATGAGATTGATCATGTTCTTGTAATAGGAATCACGACTTGCATGTTGATGAGTATGACAACCGGCAGGAGGCATAGGATTTGTCTTAATTTATTGTATGACCTGCGTGTCAATGAAACGCCATGTAATTACTTTACTTTATTGCTAACCGTTAGCTATAGTAGTAGAAGTAATAGTTGGTGAGACAACTTCATGAAGACACGATAATGGGGATCATGATGATGGAGATCATGGTGTCATGCCGATGACGATGATGATCATGGCGCCCCAAAGATGGAGATCAAAAGGAGCAAAATAATATTGGCCATATCATGTCACTATTTGATTGCATGTGTTGTTTATCATGTTTTTACATCTTATTTGCTTAGAACGAAGGTAGCATAAATAAGATGATCCCTCATTAAAATATCAAGAATTGTGTTCCCCCTAACTGTGCACCGTTGCTAAGGTCCGTTGTTCCGAAGCACCACGTGATGATCGGGTGTGATAGGTTCTAATGTTCGCATACAACGGGTGTAAGCCAGATTTACACATGCAATACACTTAGGTTGACTTGACGAGCCTAGCATGTACAGACATGGCCTCGGAACACGGAAGACCGAAAGGTCGAACATGAGTCGTATAGAAGATACCATCAACATGAAGATGATCACCGATGATGACTAGTCCATCTCACGTGATGATCGGACACGGCCTAGTTGACTCGGATCATGTATCACTTAGATGACTAGAGGGATATCTATCTGAGTGGGAGTTCATTAAATAATATGATTAGATGAACTTAATTATCATGAACATAGTCTAAAACTTTGCAATATGTCTTGTAGATCAAATGGCCCACGCCAATGTTGCCCTCAACTTCAACGCATTCCTAGAGAAAACCAAGCTGAAAGACGATGGTAGCAACTACACGGACTGGGTCCATAACCCGAGGATTATCCTCATAGCTGCCAAGAAAGCATATGTCCTTGAAGCACCGCTAGGTGATGCACCTGTTTTCCCAGCAACTCAAGACGTTATGAATGCCTGGTAGTCGCGTACTGATGATTACTCCCTGGTTTAGTGTGGCATGCTTTACAGCTTAGAACCGGGGCTCCAAAAGCGTTTTGAGCAGCACAGAGCATATGAGATGTTCCAAGAGCTGAAAATGGTTTTCCAAGCTCATGCCCGGGTCGAGAGATATGAAGTATCCGACAATTTCTACAGTTGTAAGATGGAGGAGAATAGTTCTGTCAGCGAGCACATACTCAAAATGTCTGGGTTGCACAGCCGCTTATCTCAGCTGGGAGTTAATCTCCCGGATGATGCGGTCGTTGACAGAATCCTTTAGTCGCTCCCACCTAGCTACAAGAGCTTTGTGATGAACTTCAATATGCAGGGGATGGAAAAGACCATTCCTGAGGCATATTCAATGCTGAAATCAGTGGAGGTGGAGATCAAAAAGGAACATCAAGTGTTGATGGTGAATAAAACCACTAAGTTCAAGAAAGGCAAGGGTAAGAAGAACTTCAAGAAGGATGGAAAGGGAGTTGCCGCGCCCGGTAAGAGAGTTGCCGGGAAGAAGCCAAAGCATGGACCCAAGCCTGAGACTGAGTGCTTTTATTGCAAGGGAACGGTCACTAGAAGCGGAACTGCCCCAAGTACTTACCGGATAAGAAGGCCGGCAATACCAAAGGTATATGTGATATACATGTTATTGATGTGTACCTCACCAACGCTCATAGTAGCTCCTGGGTATTTGATACCGGTGTGGTTGCTCATATTTGTAACTCAAAACAAGAGCTGCGGAATAAGCGAAGACTAGCGAAGGACGAGGTGACAATGCGCATCGGGAATGGTTCCAAGGTCGATGTGATCGCCATCGGCACGCTACCTCTACATTTACCTACGAGATTAGTTTTAAACCTCAATAATTGTTATTTAGTACCAGCTTTAAGCATGAACATTGTATCTGGATCTTGTTTAATGCGAGATGGCTACTCATTTAAATCTGAGAATAATGGTTGTTCTGTTTATATGAGAGATATGTTTTATGGTCATGCCCCACTGGTCAATGGTTTATTCTTATTGAATCTCGAACGTGGTGTTGTACATATTCATAGTGTGAATGCCAAAAGATGTAAGGTTGATAATGATAGTCCCACATACTTGTCGCACTGCCGCCTTGGTCACATTGGTGTCAAACGCATGAAGAAACTCCATGCAGATGGACTTTTGGAGTCTCTTGATTATGAATCATTTGACACGTGTGAACCATGACTCATGGGCAAAATGACCAAGACTCCATTCTCCGGAACAATGGAGCGAGCAACCAACTTATTGGAAATCATACATACTGATGTGTGTGGTCCAATGAGCATTGAGGCTCGCGGTGGTTATCGTTATGTTCTCACTCTCACTGATGACTTAAGTAGATATGGGTATGTCTACTTAATGAAACACGAGTCTGAGACCTTTGAAAAGTTCAAGGAATTTTAGAGTGAGGTTGAGAATCAACGTGACAGGAAAATCAAGTTCTTACGATCAGATCGTGGGGGAGAATATTTGAGTCATGAATTTGGCACACACTTAAGGAAATGTGGAATTGTTTCACAACTCACGCCGCCTGGAACACCTCAGCGTAATGGTGTGTCCGAACATCGAAATCGCACTCGATTGGATATGGTGTGATCCATGATGTCTCTTACCGACCTACCGCTATCATTTTGGGGTTATGCTTTAGAGACTGCCGCATTCACTTTAAATAGGGCTCCGCACACCGTATGAATTATGGTTTGGGAAGAAACATAAGCTGTCGTTTCTGAAAGTTTTGGGGATGTGATCATTATGTTAATAAACTTCAACCTGAAAAGCTCGAACCCAAATCGGAAAAATGCGTCTTCATAGGATACCCTAAGGAAACTATTGGGTATACCTTCTACCTCAGATCTGAAGGCAAGATCTTTGTTGCCAAGAATGGATCCTTTCTAGAGAAAGAGTTTCTCTCGAAAGAAGTAAGGGGGAGGAAAGTAGGACTTGATGAAGTATTGCCTCTTGAACCGGAGAGTAGCGCAGCTCAAGAAAATGTTTCTATGGTGCCTGCACCGACTAGAGAGGAAGTTAATTATGATGATCATGAAACTTCGGATCAAGTTGCTACTGAACTTCGTAGGTCCATAATGACACGTTCCGCACCAGAGTGGTACGGCAACCCTGTCCTAGAAATCATGTTGTTAGACAACGGTGAACCTTCGAACTATGAAGAAGCGATGGCGGGCCCGAATTCTGACAAATGGCTTGAAGCCATGAAATCCGAGATAGGATCCATGTATGAAAATGAAGTATGGATTTTGACTGACTTGCCCGATGATCGGCGAGCCATAGAAAATAAATGGATCTTTAAGAAGAAGACAGACGCGGATGGTAATGTAACCATCTATAAGGCTCGGCTTGTCGCTAAGGGTTATTGACAAGTTCAAGGGGTTGACTACGATGAGACCTTCTCACCCGTAGCGAAGCTGAAGTGATGTAGGGTGGAACCCTAGATGGCCGATCTTTCATGAAAGGAGCGGATCCCAAAGAGAAACACGAAGAACACGAGGGGAATTCACGAGGGAAACACGAGAGAAACACTCAAACCAACAAGATTCGATTACACATGTGCTAGATCCTCGAAACACAAAGAGATACACGATGATCCACGGTCAACAAAGGACGATACAAGTAACCGGTTCTTCTCCTAGAAGGAGGTCTTGATGGGGCCGCCCAACAGGGGGGTCTTGAATCCAAGTTGATCTTCTCCGAAGAGGGGCCGCAGTCTCTCTCGAGGAGGAGGTCGGGATGGATGAGCGAAGCTCTATCTCGAAGTATGAGCTAAACCAACGCTAACCCTAGCTATGATGAATGGGGGGTCTATTTATAGTCTAAGTGCAAAAGGGTGCGGAGCATCCTATGGACATCACCATGTCAAGAGTTCATTCGGCAAGTGACACGTGTGACATCTACTTCACATACATAAAGGTGAATCCTCTCCTTTACACGTGCTCACTTGACCCCTTCGAGGATGATATACTACTTGACCCTCCATCGTGCATGCATAGGTATTGTCGGAGCTTCACGGATGACGAGGAGGAGTGCAAGCGCCAAGGATCACCTACACCATCCGCGAGGGAAGCCTGGAAGAGAAGACACAAGAAGAAGAGCTGTCGAAGAAGCTCCAGCCACCGGACGACCGGTCGGGTCTGGACGTCCGGCGCCTGAGGATCCACCGGACGACCGGTGTCCCTGCACCCGAGCCAAACGAGCGGACGTCCGACGCCACCGGATGACCGGCGACAGGGCGACCGGTCCAGACCGGAAATCTACTACACCAGCATCCGAGCCAGATCGAGCGGACGACCGGCCCCTAACGGACATTCGGCCTCCCACGAGCCACCGGACGACCGGTCCCCAGCGGACGTCCGGTACCTGGCTGTGTCCAGTTGTGGGCTGAGGCCCATGTACCCCTTCACTTTCCCCCCATTTGCACTAAGACTATAAATAGACCTCTCCCTCCTCCTTTCTAGGGTAGCGTTGTGATAGCTCATTTGAGAGATAGAGCTACGCTCATCCACTACGGATCTACTCCACGAGAGAGACCGCGGCCCCTCTACGGAGAAGATCCCCTTGGATTCAAGACCCCCTGTTGGGTGGCCCCATCAAGACCTCCTCACGGAGAAGAACCGGTTACCGTGTATCGTCCGTTATTGACTTTGGATCTTGTATCTCTCTTTGTGTTTCAAGGATCTAGCACATGTGTGATCTATTTCTTGTTGGTTGAGTGTTTCTCTTGTGTTTCCCCTCGTTTTCCCCCTCGTGTTCTTCGTGTTCCTCGTAGGGATCCGCTCCTTTCGTGAAAGATCGGCCATCTAGGGTTCTACCCTACATCATCTTGGCATCAGAGCTTAGGTTTATCACGAATTTGAAGCCTCCCCGTTGTGTTTTCTAGCCTAATTTTGTTGTGTTCTTCCCCAATTTCGAAAATCCCCACCAAAAATAGCCCCAATTTTTTTTGTGATTTGTTGGTTTGATGATGTTTTGTTGATTTTGATCCATGGATTTGCTTGGTTTCTAGTGGATCTAGCATTTCCCCAATTTTCCCCACTTTCCATCCATGAAATCTCATCAATTTTGACCCCAAAATCCCCAAATTCCGCCCAAAATCGCGTCCCGGATCTGAAATCTCGCGTTGACCCCGACCACCGGACGACCGTCACTTTACCGGACGTCCGGAGCCCCTGGAACGACCGGACGTCCGTCATCCACCGGACGACCGGAACCCCTAACCCGAGCAGAATCACCGGATTTCCGACCCGACCGGACGTTCGGCGACCGGACATCCGTCCATTTCCGGACGTCCGCTACCTGTAAAAACTGACTTCGCTGAAATTTTGTTTCGGCCATAACTAATTCATCCGAACTCCGATTTTGACGTTCTTTAGCTCGTTTTGAAGCTATTGACATCCCCCTTCCCACAAAAATACCACCAACATCATTTGACTCCATAAATTTTTGACAATTTTGGCATCTTTGCCTAGGGCTTCCACCACATCATCCGCTACACCACCACCGACTTCCGCAACCTAACCAATTTTGTTCTCCATCGCATTAGTGGTTGCTAGAGGAGTGATTTGAGTCTCCTAAGGTATCTAGACTACTTAGGGACGGTTGCTTCTTCTTCAACCACCACCACCACTTCCGCATAGGCTTGACCACTATACACTTCCGCCACCTCCACTTAACCCAATTTTGTTTGTGTTGTGAGTTGTGTCTCCTAAGGTGTTTCGGCTACTTAGGGACCGTGCTTTCAACTCCGACACCATGTATAGTCCACCACCATAACCTCCACTTCCGCATTGCCTAGTGCAACACCACCGCATTCCGCTACCACCATTTGACGTTTGAGATTTTGAGTTCGCGGTTTTTCCGTTTCCTAAGGTGTTTCGGCTACTTAGGGACGACTCTCCATCATCTTGGTATCTACATCAAAAACACCGCTACTCATCATCACCGCGGACGGTAACCTCCATATCATCTTGGTATCGTGGTATCCCTCCATTGTATATTCCCTTGCCATTGCATTGATAACCCCTAGCCCATTTTGCGTCACTTGCCTATCGAGACTAGCCATTTGAGTATTGCTGGCAACGTTACTTGTGCACATTAGTGATCTACACCATACATTGCATACATACCATATCATATTGGTATCATCATATCATCTCGTGTGCCTCAAGTTTGTTCCCACATATATACAATTGCTACCTTGGTTTGTGCATTTCGCAAAGTGGCCTTACAAAAAAAAGATAATAAGCTTTTAAGCAAAAGAGAAAGAGCAAAGAAGCTTGCAAGCAATAGCCATAGCATCCACCACAGTGCATAAGATTGTCATATCCGATCATCTTGGATCAAACACCGGGAACCATACATACATAGCATACTTGGGATAGAAAAGTTATCCATTTTGCATCTTATAGGTTGTGCACAAGTGTCGTATCCGCCTAGTGAGCAATCGTGCTAGCGTCTCTCTTGAGTTGTGCAACACGAGCGTTTTCCGTGGATTCCACATTTTGTGCTCATCCTTGGTTGCACGACCCCATTTATCTATCCGAGTGTGTGTTTCCATGTGCCACATATTGCTATTGGTCTACTTCTTACACTTGTGAATTTGTGAATCTCTTTCAACATTATTGACTCTTGCTAACATTTTACATCAAATTTTTGTGCCACTATCCTCACTGAGCTCCACCATAAGCCTTATTTGTGTAGGTGTGAGAAACCAACAAGAATTGGTACCAATTGTGCTATTTCCTTGTCCACATTGGAGTGATCCTTGATCCACTTTCAACTTCGGTCAAGGTACATTTGGTATTCGTTCTTCTCTTTCTCCACTCATATTGGCTTGAATCTTGTGAAGGATAGGCAAGGCATTTCATCTCCGGTCTTCCACAACAACGACGGCGTGTACAACTACATCAACTACAAGATTTCCGCACAAAAGGAGGAGCAAGATGCAAGGATGGAGGAGATTCGGACCTTGTTGATCAACCGTTCTTCCCCTTCATCATCCTCAAGGCGGCGACGTTCAAATCACAAGTCTTCGGAGCGCAAGAATGATGCAAGCGCAAGTCGTCCTCGTCCACATCTCCATGGCGACCACCATCACGTTCGTGATCCACCTCGTCATGAAGGGCAATTCACCTCCAAGCAACATGTGCAAGACGACGACGAACGACATCTACTACGAGCTCAAGCACGACAACGACACCATCATCATGATGATGCTCCACAAGCGCCTACCTACAAGTCGCAACAAGCCCTACTTCACGCCAAGTCCAAACTTCATGACCACAAGAGAAGACCGCGAGACAAGCACCACCAAGACGGCGCTACGGCTACACCAACCACTTTGGCATCTTTGCCAAGCGACTTCAAGGCATCTTCGCCTTTGGATATATGGCATCTTCGCCAACAAGCACCTCAAGACTACGCTCAAGAGAAGCTCCCCAAGCTCAAGTCCGTGACTTCCACGAGCTACTACGACCTCGACACCGACCACACAATTCCTTTCTATGGGACTCAAGAACCCGAGGAGTATCTCGAGTGGGAGCGTTTGATGGACGACTACCTCATGCTACATCAAGTCCCTCCCGAAGATCAAGTCTTTATAGTCTATGTATGCTATGGGGAAGTATGATCACTAAAGTGCACAAGTCTCGTTGCCGGCAATACTCAATGGCTAGTCTCGATGGGTAAGCAACGCAAAGGAGTCAGGCGATGATGGTTAACAATGTGATGGCAAGAATGATATGTCCAATACCAAGATGAGGTTACCGGTCTTGCTTCCGATATGGTGTCAAAATGGTGGCACGAATACCAAGCCGTAGTCGAGGTGGTCGTTGTTGATGACCGGTGTTGATGACGCGTCCGTGGCGAAAAATGAGCGGTGGTGAAGTCGATGTCGAACCGTGCCTAGATAGCCAAAACACAAAAGGATACAGTACCGCAACTCAAATTCTCAAAACCAAAGGCGACCAAAATTGTCGGAGTAGGTGGCGGTGAGGTGGTGGTGTGGGTTGGGATAATGTCAAAGAGTGCGGGAAGTCGGTGGTGGTGTAGCGGATGAAATGGTGGAAGTAGCGGTCGTCCGGTGGTGGCCGGATGTCCGGTCGACGGTCGTCCGGTCGGGTCGGACGTCCGGTGCTTCCTGGGTCGTCGGATGTCCGGTGATGTGCCGGTCGTCCGGTGGTCGGGGTCAACGCGAGTTTGTAGATCCGGGAGGTGATTTTGGGGGGAATATGGGGGATTTGGGAGGGATTTCGAGGTGGAGATAGTGGGGGAAGGCTAGATCTACTTGCAACGCAACAAATTCACGGATCAAAACCAACAAAACATCATCAAAACTCACAAAACACAAGAAAAATTTTGGGGCTATTTTTGTGGGGATTTTCGGATTAGGACGAAAAACAACAAAATCAAGCTAGAAAAACGAAGAGGGGGCTCCGAAATCATGATCAACCTTGCTCATGATACCAAGATGATGTAGGGTGGAACCCTAGATGGCCGATCTTTCACGAAAGGAGCGGATCCCAAAGAGAAACACGAAGAACATGAGGGGAATTCATGAGGGAAAACACGAGAGAAACACTCAAACCAACAAGATTCGATTACACATGTGCTAGATCCTCGAAACACAAAGAGATACACGATGATCCAAGGTCAACAAAGGACGATACAAGTAACCGGTTCTTCTCCTAGAAGGAGGTCTTAATGGGGCCGCCCAAGAGGGGGGTCTTGAATCCAAGTTGATCTTCTCCGAAGAGGGGCCGCAGTCTCTCTCGAGGAGGAGATCGGGATGGCTGAGCGAAGCTCTATCTCGAAGTATGAGCTAAACCAACGCTAACCCTAGCTATGATGAATGGGGGGTCTATTTATAGTCTAAGTGCAAAAGAGGGCGAAGTGAAGGGGTACATGGGCCTCGGGCCCGAATCTGGACGCAGCCAGGTACCGGACATCCGCTGGGGACCGGTCGTCCGGTGTCTCAGGAGCTGCCGGACGTCCGTTGTCCTCCGGTCGTCCGCTGGTTCTGCTCTGTGATGGGGGCACCGGACGTCCGGAGGCTCCGGACTTCCGCTGATGTTGCCTTGGGTGCTGGTGTGCCAGTCGTCCGGTCCGGACCGGACGTCCGCTTGTTCGCTTCGGGTGTAGGGGCACCGGTCGTCCGGTCTGGGTCAGACGTCCGCTAGCTGGAGCTCGGCTGACGCTTCAGGCGTCGGACGTCCAGTCCCGGCCGGTCGTCCGGTGGCTGGGAAATTTCCTGCAGCTCTTCTTCTCCATCTTCTCGTCCATCTTCCTCTTCTTCTTGTCCTTGCTCCTTAGATTCTCCATTGTACCTGAGTATGCATAATGTATCCATATGAGGTAGTAGCCATGCTTCCTGTGCATCGGAGTGGAATTGTGAGAGGAGAGATGTCACCTCGGTTTCAAGGGCTCTTGCGCGTGATCGAGTCATGGGCCCGGTAGGCACTTGGTGAGACGATGGTAGGTCCATGGGGATGACCTTGGGATGCTCCGCATCATGAAGTCTGTCCGAATCATGTTAGCAATTGCCACATTCTATGATTATGAGATATGGCAAATGGACGTCAAAACGGCATTCCTTAATGGTTTCCTTAAGGAAGTATTGTATATGATGCAGTCGGAAGGTTTTGTCGATCCTAAGAATGCTGACAAGGTATGCAAGCTCCAACGCTCGATCTATGGGCTGGTGCAAGCATCTCGGAGTTGGAACATTCGTTTTGATGAGATGATCAAAGCGTTTGGGTTTACGCATATTTATGGAGAAGCCTGTGTTTACAAGTGAGTGGGAGCTCTGTAGCATATCTCATATTATATGTGGATGACATACTATTGATGGGAAATGATATAGAACTCTTGGAAAGCATAAATGCCTACTTGAATAAGTGGTTTTCAATGAGGGACCTTGGAGAAGCTGCTTACATATTAGGCATCAAGATCTATAGAGATAGATCGAGACGCCTCATTGGTCTTTCACAAAGCACGTACCTTGACAAGATATTGAAGAAGTTCAATATGGATCAGTCCAAGAAGGGGTTCTTGCCTGTATTGCAAGGTGTGAGATTGAGCACAGCTCAATGCCCGACCACAGCAGAAGATAGAGAAAAGATGAGTGTCATCCCCTATGCCTCGGCCATAGGGTCTATTATGTATGCCATGTTGTGTACCAGACCTGATGTAAACCTTGCCATAAGTTTGGTAGGAAGGTACCAAAGTAATCCCGACATGGAACACTGGACAACAGTCAAGAATATCCTGAAGTACCTGAAAAGGACTAAGGATATGTTTCTCGTTTATGGTGGTGATGAAGAGCTCGTCGTAAAGGGTTACGTTGATGCTAGTTTCGACACATATCTGGATGACTCCAAGTCACAAACTGGATACATGTATATTTTGAATGGTGGGACAGTCAGCTGGTGCAGTTGCAAGCAAAGCGTCATGGCGGGATCTACATGTGAAGCGTAGTACATGGCAGCCTCGGAGGCAGCACATGAAGCAATCTGGATGAAGGAGTTCATTACCGACCTAGGAGTTATTCCCAATGCGTCGGGCCCGATGACTCTCTTCTGTGACAACACTGTAGCTATTGCCCTTGCCAAGGAGCCCAGGTTTCACAAGATGACCAGGCATATCAAGCGTCGCTTCAACTCCATTCATGAAAATGTTCAAGATGGAGACATAGAGATTTGTAAAGTGCATATGGACCTGAATGTCGCAGATCCGTTGACTAAACCTCTTCCACATGCAAAACATGATCAACACCAGAACTCTATGGGTGTTCGATTCATCACAATGTAACTAGGTTATTGACTCTAGTGCAAGTGGGAGACTGTTGGAAATATGCCCTAGAGGCAATAATAAAATGGTTATTATTATATTTCCTTGTTCATGATAATTGTCTATTGTTCATGCTATAATTGTGTTATCCGGAAATCGTAATACATGCGTGAATACATAGACCACAACATGTCCCTAGTGAGCCTCTAGTTGACTAGCTCGTTGATCAATAGATGGTTATAGTTTCCTAACCATGGACATTGGATGTCATTGATAACGGGATCACATCATTAGGAGAATGATGTGATGGACAAGACCCAATCCTAAGCATAGCACAAGATCGTGTAGTTCGTCTGCTAAAGCTTTTCTAATGTCAAGTATATTTTTCCTTAAACCATGAGATTGTGCAACTCCCGGATACCGTAGGAGTACTTTGGGTGTGCCAAATGTCACAACATAACTGGGTGGTTATAAAGGTACACTGTGGGTATCCCCGAAAGTATTTGTTGGGTTGGCACGAATTGAGACTGGGATTTGTCACTCCGTATGATGGAGAGGTATCTCTGGGCCCACTCGGTAGGACATCATCATAATGAGCTCAGTGTGATCAAGTTGATCACGGGATGATGTGTTACAGAACGAGTAAAGAGATTTGCCGTAACGAGATTGAACAAGGTATCGGTATACCGACGATCGAATCTCGGGCAAGTGCTATACTGGTAGACAAAGGGAATCATATACGGGATTGATTGAATCCTTGACATCGTGGTTCATCCGATGAGATCATATGGAGCATGTGGGAGCCAACATGGGTATCCAGATCCCGCTGTTGGCTATTAGCCGAAGAGATGTCTCAGTCATGTCTGCATGCCTCCCGAACCCGTAGGGTCTACACACTTAAGGTTCGATGACGCTAGAATTATAGGGAATAGATGTATGTGGTTAACGAATGTTGTTCGGAGTCCCGGATGAGATCTCGGACGTCACGAGGAGTTCCAGAATGGTCCGGAGGTAAAGATTTATATATGGGAAGTCCAGTTTCAGTCACCGGAAAGGTTTTGGGGTTTATCGGTATTGTACCGGGACCACCGAAGGGGTTCCGGGGGTCCACCGGGAGGGTCCACCTGCCCCGAAGGACCT
>NC_041388.1:300229661-300278287 GCF_002162155.2 Triticum dicoccoides | reverse complement strand
TGCCCCCCTCTAGATGGATTTAGGAGGCCGGCCCCTCTCCCCTATAAATAGTGGGGGGAAGGGCAACCGCACCCCATCTCCTGGCGCAGCCCTACCCCTCTCCCTCCTCGTCTCTCGCAGTGCTTGGCGAAGCCCTGCTGGGGTGTGCCACGCTCCTCCACCACCACCACGTTTCCCCAACCTCTTTGAGGGAGTCCGAGATTAGGGGTCTCCGGAAAGCCGGATTATATCCTTTGACCGGACTGTTGGACTATGAAGATACAAGATTGAAGACTTCGTCTCGTGTCCGGGTGGGACTCTACTTGGCGTGGAAGGCAAGCTAGGCAATACGGATATGTATATCTCCTCCTTTGTAACCAACCTTGTGTAACCCTAACCCTCTTTGGTGTCTATATAAACCGGAGGGTTTTAGTCCGTAGGACACAATAACATACAATCATACCATAGGCTAGCTTCTAGGGTTTAGCCTCTCTGATCTCGTGGTAGATCTACTCTTGTACTACCCATATCATCAATATTAATCAAGCAGGACATAGGGTTTTACTTCCATCAAGAGGGCCCGAACCTAGGTAAAACATCGTGTCCCCTGCCTCCTGTTACCATCCGCCTTAGACACATAGTTCGGGACCCCCTACCCGAGATCCGCCGGTTTTGACACCGACATTGGTGCTTTCATTGAGAGTTCCTCTGCGTCGTCGCCATCAGGCTTGATGGCTCCTTCAATCATCAATAGCGATGCAGTCCAGGGTGAGAATTTTCTCCCTGGACAGAACTTTGTATTCGGCGGCTCCGCACTGCGGGCCAACTCGCTTGGCCATCTAGAGCAGATCGAGAGTTACGCCCCTGGTCATCAGATCAGGATTGGAAGCTTAAACTACACGGCCGTTATCTGCGGAGACTTGATCTTCGACGGATTCGGGCCCCTGCCTTGTGCGCCAGATAGTCACGATGAGTACGATTTAGCTCTACCATCGGACAGTGCTCAGGATATCCCACCGGCAGCTTCTCTGACCCTTAATTCGGAGCCAGTTGCACCTCCCATGGACGGGTGGATAGACCCCGCCACAGAGGCCGTATCCCCAACGGCGATCGAGCCGAATATCGACCTTACCCTTCACGAGAGCCGTGTTGTTAAACTGCCAGATACTTCTCCGGCCACGGACTCCGAACCGCCTGCGCCCGTTCCTATCGAATCTGGTTGGGCGCCGATCATGGAGTTTACCTCCACGGATATCTTTCAGCACTCGCCCTTCGGCAACATACTGAATTCATTAAAGTCTCTCTCCTTGTCAGGAGAGTCCTGGCCGAACTATGTCCGGCGGGATTGGGATGCGGATGACAAAGAAATTCGCCGCCCACCCACCACCCACTTAGTAGCCACTGTCGATGACTTAACCGACATGCTCGACTTCGACTCCGAAGACATCGACCGTATGGATGATGATGCAGGAGACGAATACGAACCACTGCCCACAGGGCACTGGACGCCCACTTCACCACATGACGTATGCATGGTGGACACACCAAAAGAAAACGACGACGAGGAACGGAAGGACGCAACGAAGGGTTGTCCCCTCGAGAAGCAGTCAAAGCGGCGGCATAAGCGCCACTCCAAATCCCGCCTCGGCAGAAACAACGAACATATAGACCCAGCGTTAGAGCAGGGTGAACCATCGCCGGACCATGGCAACACGGAGAATCAAACCGAACAACCCGACTCTGTCAAAGATAATAGTCCGGATGACATCACACCGGACAAACACCCGGAGCAACAGAATGCCCATCAAAGGCTCGTTGCCACCACGAGGAGTCTAAAAAAGCAGAAGCAAAGGCTCAAGGCTGCGCAAGACACACTCAGAATTAGATGGAGTAAAGTGCTCAACACAGCAGCGAAGTTTGGCGGTAATCACCCCACCAAGAGCTACCCGAAGCGGAAGTTGCTACCTGAATTCGATGAGGAGGCCTTAGATCCCCCGCAACGAAAAATTAAAACGGCCATCTGGCCGAATAGACGACCTCACGGCCAACATAGAGCGGCAAACAATGCCGCACATAAGCCAATACGCGATCCACGCGAGGGCTCGCATCAAAAGGATGGCGCAACCAGATCCATCTATGGACCACGCAAGCGCGCTCCAGCATACGATGCAACACAACAAACATCCGAACAATGCGATACACCCAGATACAGGGGTGCCACACACCCCCTATGTTTCACCAACGAGGTGCTGGACCATGAATGTCCAGAGGGATTCAAACCCGTAAACATAGAGGCATACGACGGAACAACAGACCCTGGGGTCTGGATTGAGGAATATATCCTCCATATCCATATGGCTCGAGGAGATGATCTCCACGCCATTAAGTATTTACCCCTCAAACTCAAAGGGCTAGCTCGGCACTGGCTTAAAAGCCTCCCCGAAAGCTCCATTGGAAGCTGGGAAGAGCTCGAAGACGCTTTTCGGACAAATTTTCAAGGGACTTATGTCCGACCTCCGGACGCGGACGATTTGAGTCATATAACTCAACAGCTTGGAGAGTCAGCCTGGAAGCTTTGGAACAGGTTTCTTACTAAAAAGAACCAAATAGTCGACTGTCCGAACGCCGAAGCCTTGGCAGCTTTTAAGCATAGCATCTGTGACGAATGGCTTGCCAGACACCTCAGCCAAGAAAAGTCGAGAACAATGGCAGCATTAACAAGCCCCATGACTCGCTTTTGCGCGGGTGAGGATAGCTGGCTAGCCAGATGCAGCACCAGCGACCCCAGTACATCCAAAGTTAGAGATGGAAACGGGAAATCACGGCACACCAAAATAATAAGCGTCGGAATAAAGAAGACAGCCCCAAGAGCATGACAGTAAACGCCAGATTCAGAAGCTCTCGGCCAGGTCAGCAAAACCGCCCTCTAAAGGCGCCAGAGAT
This sequence comes from Triticum dicoccoides, assembly GCF_002162155.2. Lineage (NCBI taxonomy): Eukaryota > Viridiplantae > Streptophyta > Magnoliopsida > Poales > Poaceae > Triticum > Triticum dicoccoides. The sequence goes on along the minus strand of NC_041388.1, from coordinate 300,275,365 downwards.
GAACTGTCCAGCCTAAACAAAATTCTGGACCAAATATGTCAGATCCATAGCACCCCTGGTAAACCCGCTAATCATACCCACAGAGACTGTTGGGTCTTCAAGCAGTCTGGCAAGCTCAACGCCGTACACAAGGGGGAGGATACACCAAGCGAAGACGAGGATGAGCCTCTCAAGCAAGACACTGGGGAACAAAAGAAATTTCCACTAGAAGTCAAAATAGTAAACGTGTTACACGTGATCAAGGGGAGAAACAAAGCGGCACTCCCAGAGAAATATGCCCAAGGGCCTATCACCGCGGAGTCCTGCCACTGGTCGTCTCAACCGATCACTTTCGACCATCGGGATTACTCAGCAAGTATCCGCCGTGCAGGATGGGCTGCCTTGGTATTAGACCCAATAATTGACGGATACCACTTCACACGAGTCCTGATGGACGGTGGCAGTAGTCTAAACCTGATATATCAGGACACAATCCGCAAAATGGGGATAGACCCAACGAAAATTTTCCACAGCAATACTACCTTTAAAGGAGTAACGCCAGGCCCAGGGGCTCATTGCACGGGCTCCCTGCTACTAGATGTTATATTCGGCTTCCCCGATAACCTCCGTAGTGAAAATTTAACCTTCCACATTGCTCCGTTCTAAAGTGGCTATCAAGCACTACTTGGACGCGAAGCTTTCACTCGCTTTAATGCAATACCACATTACGCTTCCCTCACGCTTAAGATGCCCGGTCCATGTGGCATCATTACAGTAAATGGAAATACTGAGCGATCCCTGCGCGCCGAACAGAGTGCGGCTGCCTCGGCAGCCGCACACTAAAACGGCCTCACCAACTAAAGCATTCGATATGTCGTCAAGACTACGGACACGGTTAGACGAGTCCGAAGCAGCTATATGTAATTCATACAGGTTTGATGGCCACACCCCTATTACAAATACAAGGGGCTCAACGCGCGCAGACAAGTGGCAATTTTTACTCATCTTGAATTATACATGGTTTCGTTAAACCTACCTTTTTGCACGACAACTTTTCACCTAAGTTCCTCTCTTTTACAGATGACCATCGTGCTACACCCGTCCAGGATACGGCACAACGGAGACACAGGCGCAGACATGCAGCAGGGACCCGTTCCAAGGATTCTTTTTAGATTAAGACCCTGCGTCAACCTTTTTTACTGTCTCTTGTTGATACACATCCCTCGGATTCTCAGTACAATTGAGAAAGATGCTGACGTCTTGGCATGTGGCCACGTCAGAATAATGCACGTACCTGGACACCAGAGGCTTCTTACAAAGGGCACTATTTAGGCCCGGTTTATACCATAAAGACCGAATACCTTAGGGAGTGTTCGGCGTCGCGAGTTTTGCCTTTTATGCATCAGTTCTGAATCATGTCTTTGGTCAAATGTTGGGTTTGCCCGGCTCCTGTGTTTTGCTGCCTTACGTTCCGCTCTATTGGCTAGGGCGGCACCAGGAGAACTACTGCGATTGTGCCCCGGGTCATCCGGACGAGCACCTCAGTAGAGAAAGCCGAAAACTGACTGTCATGATATAGCGTGAGACTGGTCAACCACTCGATGACCTATCGGAATGTTAGAATTCCTCCGCCTTAACGAAGGGCCGTTTCTCGGCCGGGCATGTACGCACCCTGAATTCGGGAGAGTGCGGAGCCACCAGGGGCTATATAGTTGCCCCACCGTCAAACTCCTATGGCTAAGTGAAAGTGTTAAAGCATTATAGTCTGGTTGCCTCGTTCGCTGCGCTACCACCTCCTTAATAGGACCAAGACGTTGGTTTAAGTGTGAACACGCGTCTTTTGCGAACACCTCCGCATTATATGCATGGCGGTTGAAGCTGACGACTGCAATCTTTCAGGTTATATACATATATACATGAACGGCCGCATAGGAGGCATCATATTACTTCCAGGAAAAAGTATAATTACAGCCTTAATAAATTTCATAAAAACATTGTGTTTACAATGGGAATACATGTCACTCAAACATAATGTTCTTCGAGCACTGGGCCTCTATCAAACGAGCACCCTCGAGAACTTCTTCAAAATAGTGCCTGACAGCCACTCGGCCTATGGCCGAACCCTGTGCCGCAACAGTGGTAGCATCCATCTCCGCCCAGTATGCTTTGACACGGGCAAGGGCCATCCGCGAGCCTTCTATACATGCCGACCTCTTCATCACATTGATGCGCGGCACCGCTCCAAGGAACTGATGCACTAAGCTGAAATAGCTGTTCGGCTTCGGTTTTTCCGGCCACAGATGATCTATGACGGACCTCATGGCGAGTTCGGACAATCTATTGAGTTCGGCCCATTTGGCTAGCTGATCAGCCAAGGGAAGCGGATGCTCTGGAACGTTAAATTGCGACCAGAACAACTTGTCCACTTCACGATCTGTTTGTTCTCGGAAGTATTCGGCCGCATCGACAGCGCTCGCCGCCAAGTCCATATATGCATCTGCCGAACTCCACAGCCGATCCAGAGGGGCATACCGCGGATCTCCGAACTTCCTCCGCAGCATAAAGGGCTTCCCAGCCGCAATATCCCTGGCTTCACGCAGCTCCTCCTTCTTCGCCCTCATAGCAGAGCGGGTGTCTTTGGTCGCCATCGTGGCCTTTTCAAGGTCCGTCACCTTCGCTGGGTTTTCTTCTTCAAGGAACTGGCAACGGTCGGCCGTGTCTTTTAACTTTACAGCCATCTTGGCCATCTTCTCTTTGCTCTCACAAAGCGCAGCCTTCGCGGCTCTCAACTCTTCGGCCGCCTTCAAAGCAGCCGCATTACTACTCCTTGTTTGTTCTTTGGCTCGGGCAAGTTCCGCCCGAAGGGTCTCCACGGTGGCAGCTCCATCTGCAGTCACAACATATTAAAGATATTGGCATCATGCTGCTCTTACTATGTGACATTCACCAGAAATCATTACTTACCCTATGCCTCGTCAAGCCGCTTGTTAACAAGCTCGATGTCGGCATCTGCCGCATCCAGTTGCCGCTTTAGTTCGGCAAACTCATTAGTCCGGCTAGCCACCGGAGCTTCCACCACCTGCACATAAAGGCGGGTTGGTTATTACCTGGGACTATGATCCTCTGTTCGTCGCCGTTCTCGACGGCAACCAGAGTCTCAGGGGCTACTATCTACACAGGGCACGCCTAAAAATGTGCGATACTATCAAAAAGTATATCATTTCACGTACCTCAAAGCCCGTCAGTAGACTCATTAAGGCTTCATGCAATCTGCTTTCGGCGGACGAAATTCTTTCCATCACCGTACCCATCGACGTACGGTGTTCTTCTGAGATGGCCGCTCGCTCCAATAGCTCCCTCAGTATGTCCGACCGCATACCAGACGGTGTCGGACTCTTCTGTTTGCTCTCTTCGAGAGCCGGACGCTGGGGACTTCGGGTGACTATAGGATTATCTTCTGGCCTCACCGGATCCGGAGAGGCCCTCCGTGACGACACTTCAAGGTCACCCGCTTCTTGAGCGGGGGAGTCTGGGGGAGGCATTTCGCTCTCCATCATCTCCGGAAGATGATCCCCCGAAGACGAGCTCTGCTGAGAAGGGCTAAGATCTGAACTGCAATATAAATGCTTCGGTTATTTTCCTCAGAGGAAAGGCAGTATATCTTCACTATTAAAGTACTTTTTTACTTACAGCTCGTTAGAGGGCAAATCCCCGCGCGGACTTTGTGCGGCAAGAGCACCCTCCAAGGCAGGACCCTCTGGTGGAGATTTCTTCTCCCGTTTGGAAACCTTGGTTTCCGGATCTTCAGAGGTAGTCCTCTTCCTTCCCCAGGGTGAGAGAATGTCAGATTCCTCCCCTTGGTTATCCTCCCTCACAAAGGTGCCCATTCCCTCGGTCAGAATAGGTAGCGGTGGAGGCCCGCTTTCGCCCTCTTTATTGCCCACTTTATCTACCTTTGAGGGCTCCAGCCAAGGTGCTAGCTTGAGCGTCTTTTCCAGTACCGGATTTTCCAAACCCTCAGGAAGGGGGGCTGAACACCGAATCATCTTCGCCTTTGTTAGCCACTCCTGGTCAAAGAGCAATTTCTCAGAATGACGTCATGATAAATGAAAGACGATGTGTTCGGCTAGAGGATTACTTACTTGGTCGGCGGTACGGTTGCTGCTCAGGCCCACGTCCTCGGTAGTGTCCGGACACTTTATTTAGGGTCTGAAGAATGATTTATACATCTCCTCGTGAGTCAGGCCGAGGAAATTATGAATAGTGCGCGGTCCTTCTGGGTTGAACTCCCACATGCGGAGGGGTCGGCATTTGCATGGCTGGATTCATCGAACCAGCATGACTTGCACCACCGTAACCAGACTGGAATCTCCTTCGAAGAGATCTTGAATGCGGCTCTGCAGTACAGGCACGTCCTTGGCTGGACCCCAGCTCAGCCCTCTGCTAATCCATGACATCAGTTGTGGTGGAGGGCCCGAGCGGAAAGCAGGGGCAGCCGCCCACTTGGCACTTCTGGGAGCTGTGATGTAAAATCACTCCCGTTGCCATAATCCGGACACCTCTGGAATGGAACCCTTTGGCCATGGAGCTCCAGCAATCTTGCTTATTAATGCGCCTCCGCACGCTACATGTTGCCCCTCGACCATCTTCAGCTTCACATCAAAGGTCTTGAGCCACAGGCCGAAGTGGGGTAATGCGGAGGAAGGCCTCACATACGACAATAAATGCCGAGATGTGGAGAAAGGAGTCCGGGGCTAGATCATGGAAATCTAGCCCGTAATAGAACATCAAACCCCTAATGAAGGGATCCAGAGTGAGGCCTAGACCTCGGAGGAAGTGGGAGACGAACACGACGCTCTCGTCGGGTTCGGGAGTAGGGATGACCTGCCCTCGGGTGGGCAGCCTATGCGAAATTTCGGCGGTCAGGTATTTGGCCTCCCTCAACTTCTTGATATCCTCTTCCGTAACGGAGGAGGGCATCCACTGGCCTTGAAGGCTAGATCCGGACATGATTGAAGGTCCGAAGTACCTGACCTAGGCTTTGGGTGTTAGAACTCGAGGCGGGGGAAGGATTCGATTGAGCATGAGAGGGAAAAAGTAAAAGCCTTGTCCCTTTATAAAGAGGGTGAATATCAAGCATCCTCTCCATAGCCGTTTGGGACTTGACTATAATCTAGGAGTCCTAGACACGGTTGGGTTACCCATGACCGTATTGATGAGAATCCCGTAATTAGGGGAACACGATCTCTGCTTTGACAAGACGTGTCAAGAAACCGCCTCGCATTATGTGTGGAGCTGGTTAAAGAAAAACAGTTCGAATAATCACCGAGCCATGGCATGATGTCATGTTGCCAAAACGTGTCAGCAGATTAAGATTTGTGGAAATATTATTCTCTCTACGGTGGTATGTGGAACTTATTTTGTAGGGTCGGACACTATCCTTGTATTCAAATTCTTCTGTGATATGTTCGGAGGAGGAACCCGCCTTGCAATGCCGAAGACAACACTGCACGCCGGACTCATCATCATTGAAGCCTGGTTCAGGGGCTACTGAGGGAGTCTGGGATTAGGGGTCTCCGGACAGCCGGATTATATCCTTTGGCCGGACTGTTGGACTATGAAGATACAAGATTGAAGACTTCGTCTCGTGTCCGGGTGGGACTCTACTTGGCGTGGAAGGCAAGCTAGACAATACGGATATGTATATCTCCTCCTTTGTAACCGACCTTGTGTAACCCTAACCCTCTCCGGTATCTATATAAACCGGAGGGTTTTAGTCCGTAGGACACAATAACATACAATCATACCATAGGCTAGCTTCTAGTGTTTAGCCTCTCTGATCTCGTGGTAGATCTACTCTTGTACTACCCATATCATCAATATTAATCAAGCAGGACGTAGGGTTTTACCTCCATCAAGAGGGCCCGAACCTGGGTAAAACATCGTGTCCCCTGCCCCCTGTTACCATCCGCCTTAGACGCACAGTTCGGGACCCCCTACCCGAGATCCGCCGGTTTTGACACTGACACTCTCCCTCTCTCCTTGTTGGATCAAGGCGCGGGAGACGTCACCGGGCTGCACGTGTGTTGAACGCGGAGGCACCGTTGTTCGGTGCTTAGATCGGAATCGGCCGCGACCTGAATCGCTTCGTGTATGAATCCACCGACCGCATTCTTGCAACGCTTCCGCATCGCGGTCTTCAAAGGTATGAAGATGCACTCCCCTCTCGTTGCTAGTAAACTCCATAGATTGATCTTGGTGATGCGTAGAAATTTTTTAATTTCTGCAACGATCCCCAACAATCTATGGGACTAAAAACACGATCTTCAGAAAAGATTGTGCTACCTGTCGATGCAGATAGAACCACGGTTGTACTTGCCCAAGAACCTGCCCCACCACACATAACTCAGACTCACGCAGATTGTACCCCTACCCAGTTGGACAGAGAACCAGCTACACCCCTTCTAACCCCAACCCCAGCAGATAGTAATCCAGTTCTAGTTAACACAACACCGTCTCCACCATAGAACACCCAAACACGAGCAGTTAGTAAGGCAACTGCAGTGCCCAAAGCACGAGGACCACCACTCCGAACCCCAAGTCAACGCTTAAAGCAGAAGAGGAATTGTTCTCAGGTCAGGTTCCGTAGCTATGGTTCATACTACTTTGCTCTTGCATCACTGTATTTACTCATACCAACTAATTTCAAATTGAAGGATGCAATTGAAACTCCAATGGCGCAACAGGTATGTTTTAAACCTATTTCTTTAACGTGTTTGTTGTTGTAACTTGCTCTATGTTGATTTCAGTTTCAATTGAATAAATAGTTATGTTCTCATGCCATGCACATTACAAGTGTTGTTATTGCTGTGTAGTTTCCCACACTTATATTCTGTCTATGCTGCTTTGTCTTAAATAGATATGATTCAAACTGTATCTATCTTGATTTGGCAACATAAACTAGAATGATATAGACTATACAGTGACCATACTACATAGATATATGTTTGTTTCATGCTGTTATCCTGTCCACCTTACTACTGAACTAGTTTACCAAAATGAGTTTCATATGCTACATTGTAAACATGTGACGTGTTTGTTTGTTTCTCTTTTAGAACGCGGATAAAATATTGGAGAAGAGTACCCCGTTATGCAATGGTAAAGGAAGTAATGCAGATAAGGTTCAAGATAGTGAGACATCCCTGTTGGTCTCCAAGAAATCTGATAAAAACTATATTGAAGACATTGAGACAACCCCAAAGTCCTGTCTTGATGTAGTGTTCGAGTTACTGGCTACTACTGCTGGCACCAGCTCTTCGAACTTGCTGCCTGAATCAGTTCAGCTTCTTGAGTCTCAACTTCAAGTTGAAAGACATCGATCAGATGTTATGTGACAAGAAGCTGAAGGACTGAGGAAGTCCCTGCAGAATTCAGATGCATACTTTCTGGTGCAACGGAAAGTGCTGGAGGATTTAAGCGCCAAACAAGAGAAAGTTAATAAGCTTGCTAAGCATCTTGCTAGCATTATGGGTACCCAGGATATTGTTTCTTCAGCTCTTCTGAAGTGGTTTCAGTTCTGGACTTGTTTTGCTGCGACGTTTATTTGCACTGGTCACCGACTTTGACAACCAGTGTATATGATATGCTGCTTTGTTCCCTATATTTGCACTGGTAGCAAACTTTGATGCCCAGTGGATGTAATATGTGTAATAGTCGTGGTAGCCTAGCGTAAGTTGCTTGCTTATTTATTTCCTTGTTGTCTTGTTTATTTTTTTGCTTGTAGTCAGTGAAGTTCTTTTTCCGTGGTTTGCTAGTGACCGCAATAACCTATTTTTTAAAACTAGGCCACAATAACCATGGGCTACATATTTACTGTAGTTACCATGGGCCTCCTACGGGCCGTAGAAACAATGGGCCTTCTATGGGCCATAGCATCAATGGGCCTTCTATGGGCTGTAGCGTCAATGGGCCTTCTACGTGTCGTATGATAGATAGGCCAAACATGGGCCAATAACAGACCGCATTATGGGCTGTAAATGGGCTAGATTTGGAATCATCCGTTCATGGGCCGACAATAACAGGCCGTCGTTAATCGGTCGTATTTGATGACGTTATGAAAACGGCCCAACGGAGTAACGAGCTGCAAACGGGCCGATTGTAACCGCGGGCTGAATTTGGCCCACAAGCAGAAAAGGCCAATGACGGGCCATAAGTAACCGAATGTTGGAAATGAGCCCAAGAATAAATGGGCCCTCAGAAGGCCGAAAGATAACACGGGTTGGAAACGGCCCAATGGAATAATGGGTCGTTAATGGGTATAAAGGGGTACACTGTTCATTGCGTGCCAGATTCACCATGGGTCATTGATGGGCCAAGAGTTACAAATGGTCTCGTATGGGCCGAAAGACATCATGGGCCATACATGGCCCGGAAGTTACAATGGGCTAGAATCATATTGGAAGGCCTAGATGAAACTGTTAGGCTTAATTCGGATAGGCCGCAATGGGCCGTGAGTTAGCGGGCCGTAAATGCGCTATATACGAACAGGCCGTTAACAGGCTTTCCATGGGTCGGCCCGTCACCTTTTGACCAAGTCAAATGGGCCGGCCTTTTCACCAGAATGGGCCTTTGTTGGGCCGTGCCACATGTCGACATATCATAGGCGCCTCCTGTCCAATGAATGGATGACATTTGTCCCAACGGTGAGCCAACACGTGTTTCCTCCGGCCAATGAGAATTTTATACGTGGAAAATCCTCATTGGTCTGGGCTGTTAGCAGGTTATCGGATCCAAAACCGGACCCGATAGCTTAACATCGTCCCGTTATGGTGGATGCCACATGTCGGTCACCCTTGAAGAAAGCACTTCTATGACGCGCAATTTATCGTCATGGAAGTGGACACTTCCGTGATGATAATTTTGGTAATGTCATCGAACACTTCTACGACAACATAGGTATGACTATCTTGATTCTGTCATAAATTTGTCATGGATGTACATGCATGACAGAAAATGCGACCTATTGTGACAAACACGTATCATCACGGAAGTGTATTTTTTGTAGTGTAAAGAATCAACTTGTGTGTCTATGGGGTTCCCCCTCCCCCGTATATAAAGGAGTGGAGGAGGGGGCCGGCTGGCCACCTTGGGCGCGCCCCCAAGGGGGGAATCCTACTCCTACTAGGAGTAGGTTCCCCCCTTTCCTAGTCCTACTAGGAGGGGGAAGGAAGGAAAGGGGGGCTGGCCCCGTTCCCAATTCGGATTGGGCTTGGGGGTGCATGCCCCTCCTCTTGGCCATCTTCTCTCTCTTCCACTAAAGCCCATGTAGGCCCATTAAGCCCTCGGGGGGTTCCTGTAACCTCCCGATACTCAGGTAAATGCCCGAACTCATCTGAAACCATTCTGGTGTCCAAACATAACCTTCCAATGTATCAATCTTCATGTCTCGGCCATTTCGAGACTCCTCGTCATGTCCGTGATGACATCCGGGACTCCGAACTACCTTTGGTACATCAAAACACATAAACTCATAATACCGATCGTCATCGAACATTAAGCGTGCGGACCCTACGGGTTCGAGAACTATGTAGACATGACCGAGACTCATCTTCGGTCAATAACCAATAGCGGAACCTGGATGCTCATGTTGGTTCCTACATATTCTACGAAGATATTTATCGGTCAAACCGCATAACAACATACGTTGTTCCCTTTGTCATCGGTATGTTACTTGCCTGAGATTCGATCGTCGGTATCTCAATACCTAGTTCAATCTCGTTACCGGCAAGTCTCTTTACTCGTTCCGTAATGCAACGTCCCGCAACTAACTCATTAGTCACATTGCTTGCAAGGCTTATAGTGATGTGCATTACCGAGAGGGCCCAAAGATACCTCTCTGATACATGGAGTGACAAATCCTAATCTCTATCTATGCCAACTCAACAAACACCATCGGAGACACCTTTAGAGCATCTTTATAATCACCTAGTTACGTTGTGAAGTTTGATAGCACACAAGGTGTTCCTCCAGTATTCGGGAGTTGCATAATCTCATAGTCAGAGGAACATGTATAAGTCATGATGAAAACAATAGCAATAAAACTTAAACGATCATTTATGTTAAGCCAACGAATGGGTCTTGTCCATCACATCATTCTCTAATGATGTGATCCCATTAATCAAATGACAACACATGTCTATGGTCAGGAAACTTAACCATCTTTGATTAACGAGCTAGTCAAGTAGAGGCATACTAGGGACACTATGTTTTGTCTATGTATTCACACATGTACTAAGTTTCCGGTTAATACAATTCTAGCATGAATAATAAACATTTATCATGATATAAGGAAATATAAATAAAAAGTTTATTATTGCCTCTAGGGCATATTTCCTTTAGTCTCCCACTTGCACTAGAGTCAATAATCTAGTTCACATCGCCATGTGATTTAACACCAATAGTTCACATCTTTATGTGATTAGTTCACATCTCCATGTGACTAATACCCTAAGGGTTTACTAGAGTCAATAATCTAGTTCACATCGCTATGTGATTAACACCCAAAGAGTGATCATGTTTTGCTTGTGAGAGAAGTTTAGTCAACGAGTCTGCCACATTCAGAGCCGTATGTATTTTGCAAATTTTCTATGTCTACAATGCTCTGCACGGAGCTACTCTAGCTAATCGCTCCCACTTTTAATATGTATCTAGATCGAGACTTAGAGTCATCTAGATCAGTGTCAAAGCTTGCATCGACGTAACTCTTTACGACGAACTCTTTGTCACCTCCATAAACAAGAAACATTTCCTTATTCCACTAAGGATAATTTTGACCGTGTTCAGTGATCCACTCCTGGATCACTATTGTACCCTCTTGCCAAACTCATGGTGAGGTACACAATAGGTCTGGTACACAGGATAGCATACTTTATAGAACCTATGACTGAGGCATAGGGAATGACTTTTCATTCTCTTTCTATTTTTTGCCATGGTCGGGTTTGGAGTCTTTACTCAAATTCACACCTTGCAACACAGGCAAGAACTCCTTCTTTGACCATTTTGAACCACTTCAAAAACTTGTCAAGGTATGTACTCATTGAAAATTTTTATCAAGCATCTTGATCTATCTCTATAGATCTTGATGCTCAGTATGTAAGCAGCTTCACCAAGGTCTTTCTTTGAAAAACTCCTTTCAAACACTCCTTTATGCTTTCCAGAAAATTCTACATTATTTCCGGTCAACAATATGCCATTCACATATGCTTATCAGAAATGTTGTAGTGCTCCCACTCACTTTCTTGTAAATACAGGCTTCACCGCAAGTCTGTATAAAACTATATGCTTTGATCGACTCATCAAAGTGTATATTCCAACTCCGAGATGTTTGCACCAGTCCATAGATGGATCGCTGGAGCTTGCACACTTTGTTAGCACCTTTAGGATTGAAAAAACCTTCTTGTTGTATCATATACAACTCTTCTTTAAGAAATTCATTAAGGAATGCAGTTTTGACATCCATTTGCCAGATTTCATAAAATGTGGCAATTGCTAACATGATTCGGACAGACTTAAGCATCGCTACGAGTGAGAAAATCTCATCGTAGTCAACACCTTGAACTTGTTGAAAACTTTTTTGCGGCAATTCGAGCTTTGTAGATAGTAACACTACTATCAGCATCCATCTTCATCTTGAAGATCCATTTATTCTCAATGGCTTGCTGATCAACGGGCAAGTCCACCAAAGTCCACACTTTGTTCTCATACATGGATTCTATCTCAGATTTCATGGCCTCAAGCCATTTTGCGGAATCTGGGCTCATCATCGCTTCCTCATAGTTTGTAGGTTCGTAATGGTCAAGTAACATGACCTCTAGACCAGGATTACCGTACCACTCTGGTGCGGATCTTACTCTGCTTGACCTACAAGGTTCGGTAGTAACTTGATCAGAAGTTTTCATGATCATCATCATTAGCTTCCTCACTAATTGGTGTAGGAATCACTAGAACTGATTTCTGTGATGAACTACTTTCCAATAAGGGAGCAGGTACAATTACCTCATCAAGTTCTACTTTCCTCCCACTCACTTCTTTCGAGAGAAACTCCTTCTCTAGTAAGGATCCACTCTTAGCAAGAAAGATATTGCCTTCATATCTATGATAGAAGGTGTACCCAACAGTTTCTTTTGGGTACCCTATGAAGACGCACTTCTCCGATTTGGGTTTCAGCTTATCAGGTTGAAACTTTTTCACATAAGCATCGCAACCCCAAACTTTAAGAAATGACAGCTTAGGTTTCTTGCTAAACCACAGTTCATATAGTGTCGTCTCAACGGATTTTTAGACGGTGCCCTATTTAACGTGAATGCAGTTGTCTCTAATGCATAACCCCAAAACGATAGTGCTAATTCGGTAAGAGACATCATAGATTGCACCATATCTAATAAAGTACGGTTATGACGTTCGGACACACCATTACATTATGGTGTTCCAGGTAGCGTGAGTTGCGAAACTATTCCACATTGTTTCGAATGAAGACCAAACTCGTAACTCAAATATTTGTTTTCGCGATTAGATCATAGAAACTTTATTTTCTTATTATGATGATTTTCCACTTCACTCTGAAATTCTTTGAACTTTTCAAACATTTCAGACTTACATTTCATCAAGTAGATATACCCATACTTGCTCAAATCATCTCCGAAGGTCAAGAAATAATGATACCCGCCGCGAGCCTCAACACTCATTGGACCGCACACATCAGTATGTATTATTTCCAACAAGTCTGTTGCTCGCTCGATTGTTCCGAAGAACGGAGTCTTAGTCATCTTGCCCACGAGGCATGGTTCGCAAGCATCAAGTGATTCCAAAAGTCCATCAGCATGGAGTTTCTTCATGCGCTTAACACCAATATGACCTAAACGGCAGTGCCACATATAAGTTGCACTATCATTATTAACTTTGCATCTTTTGGATTCAATATTATGAATATGTGTATCACTACGATCGAGATTCAATAAACCATTTATATTGAGTGTATGACCATAAAAGGTTTTATTCATGTAAATAGAACAACAATTATTCTTTGACTTAAATGAATAACCGTATTGCAATAAATATGATCTAATCATATTTATGCTCAACGCAAACACCAAATAACATTTATTTTAGGTTCAACACTAATCCTTTAGGTAAAGGGAGTGTGCAATGGTGATCTTATCAACCTTGGAATCACTTCCAACTCACATCATCACCTCGCCCTTAACTAGTCTCTGTTTATTTTGCAACTCTCGTTTCGAGTTACTACTCTTAGCAACTGAACCAGTATGAAATACTGAGGGGTTGCTATAAACACTAGTAAAGTACACATCAATAACATGTATATCAAATATACCTTTGTTCACTTTGCCATCCTTCTTATCCGCCAAGTATCTAGGGCAGTTCCACTTCCAGTGACCATTTCCTTTGCAGTAGAAGCACCCAGTTTCAGGCTTAGGTCTAGCTTTGGGCTTCTTCATGGGAGTGGCAACTTGCTTGCCATTCTTCTTGAAGTTCCCTTTCTTTCCCTTGCCCCTTTAGTTGAAACTAGTGGTCTTGTCAACCATCAACACTTGATGCTTTTCTTGATTTCTACCTTCGCTAATTTCAGCATCGCGAAGAGATCGGGAATAATTTTCGTCATCCCTTACACATTATAGTTCATCACGAAGTTCTAGTAACTTGGTGATAGTGACTAGAGAACTCTATCAATCACTATCTTATCTGGAAGATTAACTCCCACTTGATTCAAGCGATTGTAGTACTCAGACATACTGAGCACATCCTCACTGGTTGAGCTATTCTCCTCCATCTTGTAGGCAAAATACTTGTCAGAGGTCTCATACCTCTCGACTCAGGCATGAGTCCGAAATACAAATTTCAGCTCTTGGAACATCTTATATGCTCTGTGGCGTTCAAAACGTTTTTGAAGTCCCGGTTCTAAGCCATAAAGCATGGTGCACTAAACTATCAAGTAGTCATCATACCGAGCTTTGCCAAACGTTCAGAACGTCTGCATCTGCTCCTGCAATAGGTCCGTCACCTAGAGGTGCATCAAGGACATAATTCTTCTGTGTAGCAATGAGGATAATCCTCAGATCACGGACCTAGTCCGCATCATTGCTACTATCATCTTTCAACTTAGTTTTATCTAGGAACATATCAAAAATAAACGGGGGAGCTATACGCGAGCAATTGATCTACAACATAGATATGCAAATACTATCAGGACTAAGTTCATCATAAATTAAAGTTCAATTAATTATATTACTTAATAACTCCCACTTAGATAGACATCCCTCTAGTCATCTAAATGATCACGTGATCCAAATCAACTAAACCATGTCCGATCATCACGTGAGATGGAGTAATTTTCAATGGTGAACATCACTATGTTGATCATATCTACTATATGATTCATGTCCGACCTTTCGGTCTCAGTGTTCTGAGGCCATATTTGCATATGCTAGGCTTGTCAAGTTTAACCTGAGTATTCTGCATGTGCAAAACTAGCTTGCACCGTTGTATGTGAACATAGAGCTTATCACACCCGATCATCACGTGGCGTCTCGGCACAAAGAACTGTCGCAATGGTGCATACTCAGGGAGAACACTTATACCTTGAAATTTTAGTAAGGGATCATCTCATAATGCTAACGTCGTACTAAGCAAAATAAGATGCATAAAGGATAAACATCACATGCAATCAAAATATGTGACATGATATGGCCATCATCATCTTGTGCCTTTGATCTCCATCTCCAAAGTATCGTCATGATATCCATCGTCACCGGCATGACACCATGATCTCCATCATCTTGATATTTATCAACGTGTCGTCACATAGTCGTCTCGCCAACTATTGCTTTTGCAACTATTGCTATCGCATAGCGATAAAGTAAAGCAATTATATGGCGCTTGCATCTCATGCAGTAAAGAGACAACGATAAGGCTCCTGCCAGTTGCCGATAACTTTAACAAAACATGATCATCTCATACAACAATTTATATCTCATCACGTCTTGAACATATCACATCACAACATGCCCTGCAAAAACAAGTTAGACGTCCTCTACTTTGTTGTTGCAAGTTTTACGTGGCTGCTATGGGATTCTAGCGAGAACCGTTCTTACCTACACATCAAAACCACAATGATTTTTTGTCAAGTGTGTTGTTTTAACCTTCAACAAGGACCGGGCGTAGTCACACTCGATTCAACTAAAACTAGAGAAACAGACACCCACTAGCCACCTATGTGCGAAGCACGTCGGTAGAACCAGTCTCATGAACACGGTCATGTAATGTCGGTCTGGGCCGCTTAATCCAAAATACCACCGAATCAAAGTATGACATGCTAGTAAGCAGTATGACTATTATCGCTCACAACTCTTTGTGTTCTACTCGTGCATATAACATCTACGCATAGACCTATGATACGTCTCCAACGTATCTATAATTTTTGATTGTTCCATGCTATATTATATTTTGTTTTGGACATTATTGGGCTTTATTATACACTTTTATATTATTTTTGGGAATAACCTATTAACCGGAGGCCCAGCCCAGAATTGTTGTTTTTTTGCCTATTTCAGAGTTTCGCGGAAAAAGAATATCAAACAGAGTCCAAACGGAATGAAACCTTCGGGAACGTGATTTTTGGAACGAACGTGATCTAGAGGACTTGTACCCTATGTCAAGAAAGCTACCAGGAAGCACGAGGTAGGGGGTGCGCCTACCCCCCCCCCCCCAGGCGCGCCCTCCACCCTCGTGGGGCCCACGTTGCTCCATCGACGTACTTCTTCCTCCTATATATACCTATGTACCCCCAAACTACCAGATACAGAGCCAAAAACCTAATTCCACCGCCGCAACCTTCTGTACCCGTGAGATCCCATCTTGGGGCCTTTTCCGGAGCTCCGCCGGAGGGGGCATCAATCACGGAGGGCTTCTACATCAACATCATAGCCTCTCCGATGATGTGTGAGTAGTTTACCTCAGACCTTCGAGTCTATAGTTATTAGCTAGATGGCTTCTTCTCTCTCTTTGGATCTCAATACAAAGTTCTCCATGATTCTTGTGGAGATCTATTCGATGTAATCTTCTTTTGCGCTGTGTTTGTTGAGACCGATGAATTGTGGGTTTATGATCAAGTTTATCTATGAACAATATTTGAATCTTCTCTGAATTCTTTTATGTATGATTGGTTATCTTTGCAAGTCTCTTCGAATTATTAGTTTGGTTTGGCCTACTAGATTGATCTTTCTTGCAATGCGAGAAGTGCTTAGCTTTGGGTTCAATCTTGCGGTGTCCTTTCCCAGTGATAGTAGGGGCAGCAAGGCACGTATTGTATTGTTGCCATCGAGGATAACAAGATGGGGTTTATATCATATTGCATGAGTTTATCCCTCTACATCATGTCATCTTACTTAAAGCGTTACTCTGTTCCTTTCAACTTAATACTCTAGATGCATGCTGGATAGCGGTCAATATGTGGAGTAATAGTAGTAGATGCAGGCAGGAGTCGGTCTACTTGTCTCAGACGTGATGCCTATATACATGATCATACTAGATATTCTCATAACTACGCTCAATTCTATCAATTGCTTAACAGTAATTTGTTTACCCACCGTAATACTTATGCTCTCGAGAGAAGCCACTAGTGAAACCTATGGCCCCGGGTCTATTTTCCATCATATTAACCTCCCGTTAACAAGCTATTCCTGGCACCGTTTTATTTCGCTTTATTTACTTTGCATCTTTATCATAAAAATACCAAAAATATTATATTATCATATCTATCAGATCTCACTTTCGTAAGTGACAGTGAAGGGATTGACAACCCCTTTATTGCATTGGTTGTGAGGATTTTATTTGTTTGTGTAGGTGCGAGGGACTCGTGCGTGGCCTCCTACTGGATTGATACTTTGGTTCTCAAAAACTGAGGGAAATACTTACGCTACTTTGCTGCATCGCCCTTTCCTCTTCAAGGGAAAACCAACGCAGTGCTCAAGAGGTAGCAAGAAGGATTTCTGGCGCCGTTGCCGGGGAGTCTACGCAAAAGTCAACATACCAAGTACGCATCACAAACCCTTATCTCTCGCATTACATTATTTGCCATTTGCCTCTTGTTTTCCTCTCGCCCACTTCACCCTTGCCATTTTATTTGCCCTCTCTCTCTGTCCTCCTTCTCTTTCCCTATTTGCCTCTTTTTGCCCGTTTCTTGTTTGCTTGTGTGTTGGATTGCTTGCCTGTCACGATGGCTCAAGATAATACCAAATTGTGTGACTTTACTAATACCAACAACAATGATTTTATTAGCACTCCGATTGCCCCTCTTACCGATGCTGAATCTTGTGAAATTAATGCTGCTTTGCTGAATCTTGTCATGAAAGATCCGTTTTCCGGCCTTCCTAGTGAAGATGCCGCTACCCATTTAAACAACTTTGTTGATTTGTGTGATATGCAAAAGAAGAAAGATGTGGATAATGATATTGTTAAATTGAAGCTATTCCCGTTTTTGCTTAGAGATCGTGCTAAAGCTTGGTTTTCATCTTTCCCTAAAAATAGTATTGATTCATGGAATAAGTGCAAAGATGCTTTTATCTCTAAGTATTTTCCTCCCGCTAAGATCATCTCTCTTAGAAACGATATTATGAATTTTAAGCAAGTTGATCATGAACATGTTGCACAACCTTGGGATAGGATGAAATTAATGATACGTAATTTCCCTACACATGGTTTGAATTTGTGGATGATTATACAAAAATTTTATGCCAGATTGAATTTTGCTTCTAGAAATCTTTTAGATTTGGCCGCGGGAGGCACTTTTATGGAAATCACTTTAGGAGAAGCTACTAAACTCCTAGATAATATTATGGTTAATTATTCTCAATGGCACACTGAAAGATCTACTAATAAGAAAGTGCATGCGATAGAAGAAATTAATGTTTTGAGTGGAAAGATGGATGAACTTATGAAATTATTTGCTAATAAAAGTGTTTCTTCTGATCCTAATGATATGCCTTTGTCTACTTTGATTGAGCATAATAATGAATCTATGGATGTGAATTTTTTTGGTAGGAATAATTTTGGTAACAACGCGTATAGAGGAAACTTTAATCCTAGGCCGTATCCTAGTAATTCCTCTAATAATTATGGTAATTCTTACAACAATTCTTATGGAAATTTTAATAAGATGCCCTCTGAATTTGGGACTAGTGTTAAAGAATTTATTACCTCGCAAAAGAATTTCAATGCTTTGCTTGAAGAAAAATAGCTTAAAGTTGATGAATTGGTTAGGAACATTGATAGAATTTATCTTGATGTTGATTCTTTGAAACTTAGATCTATTACACCTAAGCATGATATCAATGAGCCTCTCAAAGCCATGAGAATTTCCATTGATGAGTGCAAAGAAAGAACCACTAGGATGCGTGCTAAGAAAGATTGTTTTGTGAAAGCGTGTTCTTCTAGTTTCTATGAAAATAAAGATGGAGATCTAAAAGTTATTCATGTTTCCCCTATTAAATCTTTGTTTTGCAATATGAATCTTGATAATGATGGGACTGAATATGATACACCTTTACTTAGAAGGCGTTCCAAAAATTCGGAGCTTTTAGATCTTGATGCAAAAATTGATAAAAGTGGGATTGAAGAGATCAAAACTTTAAATATTAATGAACCCACTATCCTAGATTTCAAGGATTTTAATTACGATAATTGCTCTTTGATAGATCGTATTTCCTTGTTGCAATCCGTGCTAAATTCTCCACATGCTTATAGTCAAAATAAAGCCTTTACCAAACATATCGTTGATGCTTTGATGCAATCTTATGAAGAAAAACTTGAGTTGGAAATGTCTATCCCTAGAAAACTTTATGATGAATGGGAACCTACTATTAAAATTAAAATTAAAGATCGTGAATGCTATGCTTTGTGTGATTTGGGAGCTAGTGTTTCCATGGTTCCAAAGACTTTGTGTGATTTGCTAGGTTTCCGTGATTTTGATGATTGCTCTTTAAACTTGCACCTTGCGGATTCCACCATTAAGAAACCTATGGGAAGAATTAATGATGTTCTTATTGTTGCAAATAGGAATTATGTTCCCGTAGATTTTATTGTTCTTGATATAGATTGCAATCCTTCATGTCCTATTATTCTTGGTAGACCTTTCCTTAGAACGATTGGTGCAATTATTGATATGAAGGAAGGGAATATTAGATTCCAATTTCCGTTAAGGAAAGGCACGGAACACTTCCCTAGAAAGAAAATTAAATTACCATATGAATCTATGATGAGAGCCACTTATGGATTGCCTACCAAAGATGGCAATACATAGATCTATCTTCGCTTTTATGCCTAGCTAGGGGCGTTAAACGATAGCGCTTGTTGGGAGGCAACCCAATTTTCTTTTTATTCCTTGCTTTTTGCTCCTGTTTAGTAATAGATAATTTATCTAGACTCCGTTTTGGTCGTGTTTTTTGTGTTTAATTAGTGTTTGTGCCAAGTAGAACCGTTGGGAAGACTTGGGGGAAGTCTTTTTGATCTTGCTGTAAAAAACAGAAACTTTAGCGCTCACGAGAACTGCTGCCATTTTTATTTGGAAAGTGCTATTTAGTTAATTCTTTTTGTAGATGATTAATAGATAAATTACTCACGTATTTTAGAATTTTTGGGGTTCCATAAGTTTGCGTTAGCTACAGATTACTACAGACTGTTCTGTTTTTGACAGATTCTATTTTTCGTGTGTTGTTTGCTTATTTTGATGAATCTATGGCTAGTAAAATAGTTTATAAACCATAGAGAAGTTGGAATACAGTAGGTTTAACACCAATATAAATAAAGAATGTGTTCATTACAGTACCTTGAAGTGGTGTTTTGTTTTCTTTTGCTAACGGAGCTCACGAGATTTTCTATTTTGAGTTTTGTGTTGTGAAGTTTCAAGTTTAGGGTTAAGTTTTGATGGATTATGGAACAAGGAGTGGAAAGAGCCTAAGATTGGGGATGCCCATGGCACCCCAAGGTAAAATTCAAGGAAACCCAAAAGCCTAAGCTTGGGGATGCCCTGGAAGGCATCCCCTCTTTCGTCTTCGTCTATCGGTAACTTTACTTGGAGCTATATTTTTATTCACCACATGATATGTGTTTTGCTTGGAGCGTCTTGTATTATTTGAGTCTTTATTTGTTAGTTTACCACAATCATCCTTGCTGTACACACCTTTTGAGAGAGACTCACATGATTTGAAAATTATTAGAATACTCTATGTGCTTCACTTATATCTTTCGAGTTATATAGTTTTTGCTCTAGTGCTTCACTTATATCTTTTAGAGCACGGTGGTGGATTTGTTTTATAGAAACTATTGTTCTCTCATGCTTCACTTAGATTATTTTGAGAGTCCTACAAAACAGCGTGGTAATTTGCTTTAATTATGATAGGCATTCAAGATTAGTAAAAAAATCTTATGAGTGTGTTGAATACTATGAGAAGTTTGATACTTGATAATGGTTTTGAGATATGGAGATGGTGATATTAGAGTCATGCTAGTTGAGTAGTTGTGAATTTGAGGAATACTTGTGTTGAACTTTGTGATTCCCGTAGCATGCACGTATGGTGAACCGTTATGTGACGAAATAGGAGCATGATTTATTTATTGATTGTCTTCCTTATGAGTGGTGGTCGGAGACGAGCGATGGTCTTTTCCTACGAATCTATCCCCCTAGGAGCATGCGCGTAATACTTTGTTTCGATAGCTAATAGATTTTTTCAATAATTGTGTGAGTTCTTTATGACTAATGTTGAGTCCATGGATTATACGCACTCTCACCCTTCCACCATTACTAGCCTCTCTAATACCGCACACTTTTCGCCGGTATCATATACCCACCATATACCTTCCTCAAAACAGCCACCATACCTACCTATTATGGCATTTCCATAGCCATTTCGAGATATATTGCCATGCAACTTACCACCGTTCCGTTTACTATGACACGCTCCATCATTGTCATATTGCTTTGCATGATCATGTAGTTGACATTGTATTTGTGGCAAAGCCACCGTTCATAATTCTTTCATACGTGTCACTCTTGATTCATTGCATATCCCAGTACATCGCCTGAGGCATCCACATAGAGTCATATTTTGTTCTAAGTATTGAGTTGTAATTGTTGAGTTGTAAGTAAATAAAAGTGTGATGATCATCATTTTTAGAGCATTGTCCCAAGTGAGGAAAGGATGATGGAGACTATGATTCCCCCACAAGTCGGGATGAGACTCCGGACTAAAAAAATGAGAGAAAAAGAGAGAAGGGGCAATGCTACTATCCTTTTACCACACTTGTGCTTCAAAGTAGCACCATGATCTTCATGATAGAGAGTCTCCTATGATATCACTTTCATATACTAGTGGGAATTTTTCATTATAGAACTTGGCTTGTATATTCCAATGATGGGCTTCCTCAAAATGCCCTAGGTCTTAATGAGCAAGCGAGTTGGATGCACACCCACTTAGTTCCTTTTGTTGACCTTTCATATACTTATAGCTCTAGTGCATCCGTTGCATGGAAATCCCTACTCACTCACATTGATATCTATTAATGGGCATCTCCATAGCCCGTTGATACGCCTAGTTGATGTGAGACTATCTTCTCCTTTTTTGTCTTCTCCACAACCACCATTCTATTCCACATATAGTGCTATGTCCATGGCTCACGCTCATGTATTGCGTGAAGATTGAAAAAGTTTGAGAACACCAAAAGTATGAAATAATTGCTTAGCTTGTCATCGGGGTTGTGCATGATTTAAATACTTTGTGTGGTGAAGATAGAGCATAGCCAGACTATATGATTTTGTAGGGACAACTTCCTTTGGCCATGTTATTTTGAGAAGACGTAATTGCTTGGTTAGTATGCTTGGAGTATTATTATTTCTATGTCAATATTAAACTTTTGTCTTGAATCTTTCGGATCTGAATATTCATACCACAATTAAGAGAATTACATTGAAATTATGCCAAGTAGCATTCCACATCAAAAATTCTGTTTTTATCATTTACCTACTCGAGGACGAGCAGGAATTAAGCTTGGGGATGCTTGATACGTCTCCAACTTATCTATAATTTTTGATTGTTCCATGCTATATTATATTCTGTTTTGGACATTATTGGGCTTTATTATACACTTTTATATTATTTTTGGGACTAACTTATTAACCGGAGGCCCAGCCCAGAATTGCTGTTTTTTGCCTATTTCAAAGTTTCGCAGAAAAAGAATATCAAACGGAGTCCAAACGGAATGAAACCTTCGGGAACGTGATTTTTGGAACGAACGTGATCTAGAGGACTTGGACCCTACGTCAAGAAAGCTACCAGGAAGGCACGAGGTAGGGGGCACGCCTACCCCCCCCCCCCCAGGCACGCCCTCCACCCTCATGGGGCCCATCTTGCTTGCTACATCTTAAGCACTTGCGTTGGTTTTCCCTTGAAGAGGAAAGGGTGGTGCAGCAAAGTAGCGTAAGTATTTCCCTCTGTTTTTGAGAACCAAGGTATCAATCCAGTAGGAGGCTACGCGCGAGTCCCTCGCACCTACACAAAACAAATAAATCCTCGCAACCAACGCGATAAGGGGTTGTCAATCCCTACACGGTCACTTACAAGAGTGAGACCTGATAGATATGATAAGATAATATTTTGGGTATTTTTATGATAAAGATGCAAAGTAAAATAAAAGCAATGGAAATAACTAATATTGGAAGATTAATATGATGAAGATAGACCCGGGGGCCATAGGTTTCACTAGTGGCTTCTCTCAAGAGCACAAGTATTTTACGGTGGGTGAACGAATTACTGTTGAGCAATTGACAGAATTGAGCATAGTTATGAGAATATCTAGGTATGATCATGTATATAGGCATCACGTCCAAGACAAGTAGACCGACTCATGTCTGCATCTACTACTATTACTCCACACATCGACCACTATCCAGCATGCATCTAGAGTATTAAGTTCATAAGAACAGAGTAACGCCTTAAGCAAGATGACATGATGTAGAGGGATAAATTCATGCAATATGATAAAAAAACAATGTTGTTATCCTCGATGGCAACAATACAATACGTGCCTTGCTGTCCCTACTGTCACTGGGAAAAGACACCGCAAGATTGAACCCAAAGCTAAGCACTTCTCCCATTGCAAGAAAGATCAATCTAGTAGGCCAAACCAAACTGATAATTTGAAGAGACTTGCAAAGATAACCAATCATACATAAAAGAATTAAGAGAAGATTCAAACATTGTTCATAGATAAACTTGATCATAAACCCACAATTCATCGGTCTCAACAAACACACCGCAAAAGAAGATTACATTGAATAGATCTCCACAAGAGAGGGGGAGAACTTTGTATTGAGATCCAAAAAGAGAGAAGAAGCCATCTAGTTAATAACTATGGACCCGAAGGTCTGAGGTAAACTACTCACACTTCATCGGAGAGGCTATGGTGTTGATGTAGAAGCCCACCGTGATCGATGCCCCCTCCAGTGGAGCTCCAGAACAGGACCCAAGATGGGATCTCGTGGATACAGAAAGTTACGGCGGTGGAATTAGGGTTTTGGCTCCGTATCTGATCGTTTGGGGGTACGTGGGTATATATAGGAGGAAGAAGTACGTCGGTGGAGCAACAGGGGGCCCACGAGGGTGGAGGGCGCGCCCCCTACCTCGTGGCCTCCTTGTTGGTTGCTTGACGTAGGGTCCAAGTCTCCTGGATCATGTTCGGTGAGAAAATCACGTTCCCGAAGGTTTCATTCCGTTTGGACTCCGTTTGATATTCCTTTTCTTCGAAACCCTAAAATAGGCAAAAAAAACAGCAATTCTGGGCTGGGCCTCCGGTTAATAGGTTAGTCCCAAAAATAATATAAAAGTGGATAATAAAGCCCAATAATGTCCAAAACAGTAGATAATATAGCATTGAGCAATCAAAAATTATATATACGTTGGAGACGTATCAAGCATCCCCAAGCTTAATTCATGCTCATCCTCAAGTAGGTAAATGATAAAAATAGAATTTTTGATGTGGAATGCTACTAGGCATAATTTCAATGTAATTCTTCTTAATTGTGGTATGAATATTCAGATCTGAAAGATTCAAGATAAAATTTTAATATTGACATAGAAATAATAATACTTCAAGCATACTAACTAAGAAATTATGTCTATTCAAAATAACATGGCTAAAGAAAGTTATCCCTACAAAAGCATATAGTCTGGCTATGCTCTATCTTCACCACACAAAGTATTTAAATCATGCACAACCCCGATGGCAAGGCAAGAAATTGTTTCATACTTTTGACATTCTCAAAACTTTTTCAATCTTCACGCAATACATGAGTGTGAGCCATGGACATAACACTTTAGGTGGAATAGAATGGTGGTTGTGGAGGAGACAAAAAGGAGAAGATAGTCTCACATCAACTAGGCGTATCAATGGGCTATGGAGATGCCCATCAATATATATCAATGTGAGTGAGTAGGGATTGCCATGCAACAGATGCACTAGAGCTATAAGTACATGAAAGCTCAAAAAGAAACTAAGTGGGTGTGCATCCAACTCGCTTGCTCACGAAGACCTAGGGCATTTTGAGGAAGCCCATCATTGGAATATACAAGCCAAGTTCTATAATGAAAATTTCCCACTAGTATATGAAAGTGATAACAAAGGAGACTCTCTATCATGAAGATCATTGTCACGGATATACCCCACGGTATGACTCGGCCGGACTTGGTGTTTCATTGGCAACCCGCCAGAAGATTGGCGACTCATGTGTCTGGCGGTTCACTGGTGTGACGGCTCACGAGCCTGAAGACTCATTGGTAACCCGGCGGGTGTTTCAGATGGATGACAAGGCCCAAGGCCCAGAAGGCCGGCTCATGCTATGGTGGGCTGGCTTAAGAGGAAGACATAAGGAATATTCTCCTACAAAGGAAGCAATACTAGGACTCCACTTGTAATAGAGTAATCCTAATCCTACTAGGACTAGTCATGTAAGCCGCCCCTTCAACTTATATAAGGAGGGGCAGGGCTCCCCCAAAGAGGGACAAGGAAGAAACAATCTCTAGGGCTAGACACAAAGGGGGAGTCGGCTTATGCGGTGACTCTCTCATGAGCATAATAAGATCTAGCCACAAACATCATGTAGGGCTATTACCGGATGATGTTTCCCGGGGCCCGAAGCTGTCTAAATCCTTGTATTGTGTGTTGATCCGCCCTGTGTCTCTCATCCCGATCAACCCCTCTCAAGCTACCACAAAGATGCGCTGGCCTAACGACTAAGTGCTCACACTAGGACATCTGTCGTGACAAATCCACGACAGTTGGCGCCCACCGTGGGGCTCGCGCACGGTGGTGATGAGTCCTTGGAGGGATCTCTTTAGGGATTGAGAAGCTCGTGTTTGGACATATGAAGGTTTGAGTTTAAGAAAATTAAGATCGCGTCAGGTGCCCCGTCAGTACTGCAAGTTGGAGGCGTGTTCGAGATCGATCAGTGCACGGACCACGTCACCGGGACGCAGTCAAATCGCAAGTCGCCAAAGACCTTGATTTCCGATTACAGCATGTTTCACCTGTGCGCCAAGTCCCGATGATGTTTGTCGCTACTGCTAGTATTAATTTGAGTTGTATAGCACCACGTCATTGTACAAAGGACCAAAAGGAGAGAAGAGATTAACTAAACAAAGCGATCCAGCAAGACGGACAAGAATTCATGTGTCGCCGGGTGTACTATGAGCTCCATAGCATGCTACTTCTTCTCGCGTCACCATTATAATGCGCTAGCATCTGACCATACCATCACGCTCGATGAATATATGTGCAAGCCGCCATTCTGCAGACCAGTTTACATCAACATGATGTGGCTAACTCGCCCGTCCATGCCGGCTTATAACACCGCGGCCGACTCGGCTATCTGTGTTGCCTCTGAAGCCGTGGCCGTGTTTGTTGTCCATCTCTCGCGGCCTGGTCTACATCAACACACCGGGCCGCACCTGTCTGCAGGAGCTATTTATTGAACATAAAGCCAGTCACTGCTCGAGTAGCCCGGTTTTCTTTCAAATTGGAGGCAAACTATCATCAACCGCCGTCTGCACTGGATGGCTCAATGGGCAGGCATGCAAGTCACCACCCCCACAGTTTGGTTAACTTCAAATAGCCAGTTGGAAGGAACTATTTGCCGAGTTCCTGACACGGATCATACAGATCATTTATAAACCGCCGCAGTCACCTCAACCTTCTGTGGGTTCACATCGCGCTATCAACACCAATTATATACACCTTCTGCTATGGTCAAATACGGAGAATCTCAAGACAACACCTCAAGTCATCTTAAGACTCGGGGGCTACAAGGACATGACCCGTTCAAGAGCTCCAGATCATTGGAGGGAAGATAACCCGGTCCCGGAGGCTACCGCCATATTGGTGAAAACTTAAAAGGCCGTCGGAAAATTTTTGGCTCAAAATAAAGATTTCGGTTTAAAATCCGGTTCAAGAGACATTTTTCTCCCGCAAAGCTTTGAAGCTCTCAAATCCGGTTCAAACATCCGGCTCAAGGTAAATTTGTCTCTTACAAAGCTTTTAAACTCTCAAATCCGGTTCAAACATCCGGCTCAAGGACAATCTGTCTCCCACAAAGTTTTGAAGCTTTCAAATCCAGTTTAAAGTTCCGGTTCAAGAAGAATTAATCTCTCGCAAGATTCGAGTTCTCAAAAAAAAATAAAGGTTGCCAAAGAGAACTTGCTGCCATGATGCACGGTTCAAACATGGGTATCCTGCCTTACGGCTTACCTTATTATGGTCACTTGGGGGCTTCCTGCTCATCGAGCATAGCTGTCGGTACCCTCTTGATCGGCGCGATGCCAAAATTTATATGGTCACTTGGGGGCTTCCTGTTCAAACATAGGTCATATTCGAACCAAAGAGAACATAGCTGTCGGTACCCTCTTGATCGGCACACTACCAAACTCACTAGGGGGCTTCTTGATCGTATTTGAATCATAGCTTAACCCCTTTTGGGTACAACTTGGATCGTATTTGAATCAGGGTTGTTAAAAACCTCTCAAGGTCATTTGGAGGCATCCTGTTCAAATATAGGTCATATTCGAACCAAAGAGAACATAGCTATCGGTACCCTCTTGATCGGCGCAACGCCAAAGCCACTGGGGGCTACATGATCATATTCGAATCCTGGCTTAACCCCTTTGGAATGGTTTACTGATCGTATTCGAATCAGAAACCTCAAATTTTATTTGGTTTAAGGTTTTTCAAACAATCTTTGTTTTTGGCTTGAGACCTTTTGTCTAGATCTAAGTATAAGTGTGGTTTAAATTTAACCTGACTTGATTTTGGGTGATAAGTCGCTAGCATATGACAATATTAACACTTGAAAGGTTTGGCTTCTAAGTTTTGGGTTATCACCCTTACTGCACAGGTATCATAAGCCGGTAGTACGATTCAATATCACAGGTATGATATTGTTTATACATGATTATGTTTAAACCGGCCCTCGCTATGGACTTTAAGCCGCCGGTATATTTTAAAATTGCGCCATTGGAGTCATGCGCGCATCAATCATTGGATTATTGCCCTCATTGGATACGGTGATATAAGCCGGCGGTATGAGCCAATTCCACAGGTATGTTTTCCTGATTATATAAATATGCGAGGTTTGATAATCCGCCCTGGCTTTTGACGTCAAATCGTTAGTATGTTTAGGCTTGAATGGCCTTAATTCTAGTCTTTTCCATATTTGCATAAAGACTATATTATGTTTGGGTTGTTACCCGCCTTGGCTTTTGATGTTAAGTCGCCAGGGCGTAGGTTGTTTAAACTCTGTGCAGGATTTCCAGAACTATGATTTACATAAATGCTTAAGTCCAAGCTCAACATTAAAATTGGTGCTTCAAAACGATTATCCGTTCTGGATTTTCTCAAAGGCTATAAGCCGCCGGGTTATAAAAATTCCGGCTTGCAATGGAGGCGTATTAAATCGCCATCGGCCAAGAGCCGTCGAGTATTTAAAACTCTGGATTTACTTGTCAATAGATAAGTAACTAATATTATGATTGAGGTTTTCAAAGTCGCTTCAGCGCAATGGCTATTATTTTATCAATGGATATGATTTATTCTACAATCAAAGGAATAGTCCCGAGTAGTTGCAGGCTTACGACCCAGCTCTTGGGGGCTACATTATTCAAATTGAGATTACATCGAATATGCAATTCCCATGTCACTACCAGCATGCACCATGGCACTTGAGGGCTAATGCAAAGTCATTTTTTGCTCAACTTATTGAAGACCCGACTCATCACATTCTAAATGAGCCGGCCCTTGGGGGCTACCAATTGCTCCTGTCGAAAATTCAAGGTGCACAAGCCTTAATCCATTATATTGAAAGATCGTAGAGTACAAAGCTCTTAACCTTGTGGACGTGGGTTCAAGCCCCATGGTGGATATTACATCATATGATGTTATTATCAATGAATCATATACAAAGTCCCAACTCAGTAATATCTTACTGAGTTGGCCCTTGGGGGCTACACGTTGCTGCTCAAGTTTACATGATCATATTTACAAAGTCCCTGCTCATTATTGCATAATGACCCGGCCCTTGGGGGCTACACTGGTTTAAATTTTTATGAGCATAAGGCAATTACAAGTCCCAGGTTGCAGCAACCATGAGAACCTAACACTTGGGGGCTATAGGTGATATGCATATAAGGGAGGAATAACTACAAAATTCTCAGTTTTGAGCAAATCAGGTATTATATTATTATCGGACAAATCTGCAAAGTTTATGACCTGGCGTCATCATAATATTAAACCTGACATCAGCAACAATTACATGACCCGGCATCATTTGTTTATAACCCGACAATTTTGGCACTCATAAATCGGCAAGATCTACATCTTTAAGCCGGCTGAATATCAGTTGAATATTTCAATACCAATATTTTTTCAAGTCAGGGCATTGAAGGCCGGCTCAAATGGATTATTTCTTATACTATTTCTTTACAAGAGCCAGTGTCAGCAAATGGATTATGAAGCTGGCCTATTGACCCGGATTTTCCAGGAGAAAATGCCAAGGACCGAAGAATGATCAGGTGCCGGCTTACAAGAATATTTAGCCCGGAGCACAACCTGTCAAATTTGTTCTTGTGTTTATATTGCAGATTAGTTTAACGTGGATAAATCCAAATTAAACGGGGGGCTAATGTCGGGGATATAACCCGCGGTATGACCCGGCCGGACTTGGCGTTTCATTGGCAACCCGCTAGAAGATTGGCGACTCATGTGTGTCTGGAGGTTCACTGGTGTGATGGCTCACGAGCCTGAAGACTCATTGGTAACGCGGCGGGTGTTTCAGATGGATGACAATGCCCAAGGCCCAGAAGGCCGACTCATGTTATGGTGGGCCGGCTTAAGAGGAAGACATAAGGAATATTCTCCTACAAAGGAAGCAAGACTAGGACTCCACTTGTAATAGAGTAATCCTAATCCTACTAGGACTAGTCATGTAACCCACCCCTTCAACTTATATAAGGAGGGGCAGGGCTCCCCCAAAGAGGGACAAGCAAGAAACAATCTCTAGGGCTAGACACAAAGGGGGAGCCGGCTTATGCGGTGACTCTCTCATGAGCATAATAAGATCTAGCCACAAACAGCGTGTAGGGCTATTACCGGATGATGTTTCCCGGGGCCCGAAGCTGTCTAAATCCTTGTCTTGTGTGTTGATCCGCCCTGCGTGTCTCATCCCAATCAACCCCTCTCAAGCTACCACAAAGATGCGCTAGCCTCACGACTAAGTCCTCACACTAGGACATCTCACGTGACAAATCCACGACAATCATGGTGCTACTTTGAAGCACAAGTGTGGTAAAAGGATAGTAGCATTGTCCCTTCTCTCTTTTTCTCTCATTTTTTTTATTTGGGCCTTTTCTCTTCCTTTTTATGGCCTCTTTTTTTCGTCCGGAGTCTCATCCCGACTTGTGGGGGAATCATAGTCTCCATCATCCTTTCCTCACTTGGGGCAATGCTCTAATAATGATGATCATCACACTTTTATTTACTAACAACTCAACAATTACAACTCGATACTTAGAACAAAATATGACATTATGTGAATGCCTCCGGCGGTGTACCGGGATATGCAATGACTCATGAGTGACATGTATGATAGAATTATGAACGGTGGCTTTGCCACAAATACAATGTCAACTACATGATCATGCGAAGCAATATGACAATGATGGAGCGTGTCAATCAGAACAGTGGAAAGTTGCATGGCAATATATCTCGGAATGGCTATGGAAATGCAATGATAGGTAGGTATGGTGGCTGTTTTGAGGAAGGTATATGGTGGGTGTATGATACCGGCGAAAGGTGTGCGGTATTAGAGAGGCTAGCAATGGTGGAAGACTGAGAGTGCGTATGATACATGGACTCAACATTAGTCATAAAGAACTCATATACTTATTGCAAAAATCTACAAGTTATCGAAGCAAAGTATTATGTGCATGCTCCTAGGGGGATAGATTGGTAGGAAAAGACCATCGCTCGTCCCCGACCGCCACTCATAAGGAAGACAATCAATAAATAAATCATGCTCCGACTTCATCACATAACGGTTCACCATACGTGCATGCTACGGGAATCACAAACTTTAACACAAGTATTTCTCAAATTCACAACTACTCAACTAGCATGACTCTAATATCACCACCTCCATATCTCAAAACAATTATCAAGTTTCAAACTTCTCATAGTATTCAACACACTCATAAGAGAATTTTATTATTAATCTTGTATACCTAGCATATAAGGATTATTTAAACAAATTACCATGCTATTTAAGACTCTCAAAAATGATCTAAGTGAAGCGTGAGAGATCAATAGTTTCTATAAAACAAGTCCACCACCGTGCTATAAAAGATATAAGTGAAGCACTAGAGCAAAACTATATAACTCAAAAGATATAAGTGAAGCACATAGAGTATTCTAATAATTTCCAAGTCATGTGTGTCTCTCTCAAAAGGTGTGTACAGCAAAGATGATTGTGGTAAACTAAAAAAGAAAGACTCAAATCATACAAGATGCTCCAAGCAAAACACATATCATGTGGTGAATAAAAATATAGCTCCAAGTAAAGTTACCGATAGAAGTAGACGAAAGAGGGGATGCCTCCCGGGGCATCCCCTAGCTTTGGCTTTTAGGTGTCCTTAGATTATCTTGGGGGTGCCATGGGCATCCCCAAGCTTAGGCTCTTGCCACTCCTTGTTCCATAATCCATCAAGTCTTTACCCAAAACTTGAAAACTTCACAACACAAAACTTAAAGTAGAAAATCTCGTGAGCTCTGTTAGCGAAAGAAAACAAAAGACCACTTCAAGGTACTGTAATGAACTCATTCTTTATTTATATTGATG
Source organism: Triticum dicoccoides (assembly GCF_002162155.2). Lineage (NCBI taxonomy): Eukaryota > Viridiplantae > Streptophyta > Magnoliopsida > Poales > Poaceae > Triticum > Triticum dicoccoides. Next base: position 300,243,885 of record NC_041388.1, on the reverse strand, counting down.
TTAAGCCTACTGTATTCCAACTTCTCTATGGTTTATAAACTATTTTACTAGCCATAGATTCATCAAAATAAGCAAACAACACACGAAAAACAGAATCTGTCAAAAACAGAACAGTCTGTATTAATTTGTAGCTAGCGCAAGATCTGGAACCACAAAAATTCTAAAATAAATTTCTGGACGTGAGGAATTTATCTATTAATCATATGCAAAAATAATTAACTAAATAGCACTTTCCAAATAAAAATGGCAGCAGTTCTCGTAAGCGCTAAAGTTTCTGTTTTTTACAGCACGATTAACAAGACTTTCCCCAAGTCTTCCCGACGGTTCTACTTGGTACAAACACTAATTAAACAAAAAAAACACAACCAAAACAGAGGCTAGATAAATTATTTATTACTAAACAGGAGCAAAAGGCAAGGAATAAAAATAAAATTGGGTTGCCTCCCAACAAGCGCTATCGTTTAACGCCCCTAGCTAGGCATAAAAAGCAAGGATAGATCTAGGTATTGCCATCTTTGGTACGTAATTCTTCAATGAGGCATCTACCGTCCTTAGGAATTTCTTTCCTTTTATTGATTATCAAACTTTTAGGCACAAGATCGAAAAAATCATTGGCAGCAAATGGTTCCATAATGATAGCTAAAAGATTAGGGTGAACACTTATAGATTTGAGATCCGCAGTTTCTTTGCTAGAGGATTCACCTTTATTTTTAGGAACATACATAAGCTTGGAAGTTTTAGTTGGAGGACTTGGAGTATTCTTTACGGAAGAAAAGGCGGTTCCCAAGTTGGTAATGATACCCTCAAGTTTATCGATTCTAATGGAATCATGATTTATTCTTTCATTAACTATAGGTTCCTTCTCTTTAATATTTTTCAAAGTTACTCCTACTTTAGATCCATATTGGGTAATTTGATTGTGGATCTTTTTATCGAAATTTTCAATTAACTCAACGGTAGCAACTTTATTTTCAATAATTTCAAGTTTTTGCATTACATGCTCCAAAGTTAACATAGTTCCATTAACCAAAAGAGGTGGTGAGCCAAACAAATCTATCATAGAATTGTAAGAATCAAAAGTATGGCTACCCAAGAAGTTCCCTCTGGTAATGGTATCAAGGATATATCTGTGCCAAGGAGTAATGCCTACATAAAAATTGCGAAGAAGAACGGAAGTAGATTGCTTCCTGGTAGATCTATTTTGAGCATTGCAAATTCTATACCAAGCGTATATTAGGTTTTCTCCCTCCCTTTGCTTAAAATTTAGAACTTCATTCTCGGGAGACAACGGAGAAGATAGAGGACTCGCCATAACAACAACCAAACGGGGAACGGGCAAAAAGGGCAAATAGAGAAAGAGATGGAGGATAGAGAGAGAGGGCGAATAAAACGGCAAGGGTGAAGTGGGGGAGAGGAAAACGAGAGGCAAATGGAAAATAATGTAATGCGGGAGATAAGGGTTTGTGATGGGTACTTGGTATGTTGACTTTTGCATAGACCTCCCCAGCAACGGCGCCAGAAATCCTTCTTGCTACCTCTTAAGCACTTGTGTTGGTTTTCCCTTGAAGAGGAAAGGGTGGTGCAGCAAAGTAGCATAAGTATTTCCCTCAGTTTTTGAGAACCAAGGTATCAATATAGTAGGAGGCTACGCGCGAGTCCCTCACACCTACACAAAACAAATAAATCCTCGCAACCAACGCGATACGGGGTTGTCAATCCCTACACGGTCACTTATGAGAGTGAGATCTGATAGATATGATAAGATAATATTTTTGGTATTTTTATGATAAATATTCAAAGTAAAATAAAAGCAATGGAAATAACTAAGTATTGGAAGATTAATATGATGAAGATAGACCCGGGGGGCATAGGTTTCACTAGTGGCTTCTCTCAAGAGCATAAGTATTTTACGGTGGGTGAACGAATTACTGTTGAGCAATTGACAGAATTGAGCATAGTTATGAGAATATCAAGGTATGATCATGTATATAGGCATCACGTCCAAGACAAGTAGACCGACTCCTGCCCGCATCTACTACTATTACTCCACACATCGACTGCTATCCAGCATGCATCTAGAGTATTAAGTTCATAAGAACAGAGTAACGCCTTAAGCAAGATGACATGATGTAGAGGGATAAATTCATGCAATATGATAAAAAACCATCTTGTTATCCTCGATGGCAACAATACAATACGTGCCTTGCTGCCCCTACTATCACTGGGAAAGGACACCGCAAGATTGAACCCAAAGCTAAGCACTTCTCCCATTGCAAGAAAGATCAATCTAGTAGGCCAAACCAAACTAATAATTCGAAGAGACTTGCAAATATAACCAATCATACATAAAAGAATTCAGAGAAGATTCAAATATTGTTCATAGATAAACTTGATCATAAACCCACAATTCATTGGTCTCAACAAACACACCACAAAAGAAGATTACATCGAATAGATCCCCACAAGAGAGGGGGAGAACTTTGTACTGAGATCCAAAAAGAGAGAATAAGCCATCTAGCTAATAACTATGGACCCGAAGGTCTGAGGTAAACTACTCACACTTCATCGGAGAGGCTATGGTGTTGATGTAGAAGCCCTCCGTGATCGATGCCCCCTCCGGTGGAGCTCTGGAACAGGCCCCAAGATGGGATCTCGTGGATACAGAAAGTTACAACAATGGAATTAGGGTTTTGGATCCGTATCTGATCATTTGGGGGTACGTAGGTATACATAGGAGGAAGAAGTACGCCGGCGGGATTGAGTCGTTTGACCAGGGGTTTGACCTCCCCTGGGTCTATGACAGGTGGGCCCCCGCCATCAGGTGATTAGTTTAAGCTAATCACCACCTAAGCTAACCCCCTGACACTGACATGTGGGCCCTAGTGCCCCTAATCTTTAATTAAACTAAACTAACCCCCCCTGTCTAACATGTGTCACTGACGTGTGGCCCCCACACGTCAGGTTTGACTCTGGGCGACCCAGTTGACCTGCTGACCTCACCCTTACGCCATGCTGACGCAATATTCCTTTTCTGGAATTTAGTTCATTTTATAAATATTCAGGAAATTCCAGAAATTTGTAAAAACTTCTAAAAATCATAGAAATTCAACCGTAACTCCAAATTAGATAATTTATATATGAAAAATTATCAGAAAAATTCAAGGAATCCATCTGTACCATTTTCATGCATGTTAGAACAACTTATAGCTGCTGTTTAGCACAAATCAATTAAATGGCATTTGAATAATCACATATGGAGTTTAAATTTGAATCTTGTATTCAAACCAACTTCATTTAATCTGTTGCTAGTTGCATTAGCCCAAAACACATTCATTTTGCCATGTCATGATCATGCATCATATTGTGCATTGCATTGATTGTGTTCCCTTCTGTGTTGCCGGTATTTGTCCCCTCTCGATAGACGTGATACCGATGATGTGATCGTTGACACTGATGAAGACTCAATGTTATCTTCAGAAGTGCCAGGCAAGCAAAAACCCCTTGTTCATTCCGATACAATCCTACTCTCTCGCTCCTGCTCTCTTTTACTGCATTAGGACAACACCGATTCATCTGTTACTTGCTGCGGTAGCTGAACCCCTTTATTCTTTGCATGACCTGTCATTGCCACAGTAAATAGATGAAACCCACTAGCATGAGTAGGAGTTGTTTGAGCCCTGATGTGCCTACTCATTCATGCTTGTTTGTCATGCCTGCTACTGCTTAGAGTTGAGTCAGGTCTGATTCATCGAGGATGAATCAGAGGTGTGTGAACATGTCCTACTATGTGTGAGCTAAGTGTGTGAACACGATTTGGTAAAAGGTGTCGGTGAGAGGCCATGTAGGAGTACATGGTGGGTTGTCTCATTGAAGCCGTCCTTAGGAACTGAGTTCTGTGTTTGTGATCCATGATTCAGCTACTACCATGCATTGGGCCCTGAAATATGACCCCGCTCGACTTCTTATTCACCCTAGTCCTCTGTCCAGGAGTTGCAAGTAGTTTCTGGTGTTTGTAGCTTACTGGAGGCCGTGGACAGCGCTGACCGTAGGGGTGGGCTATGATGCGATAGGTACGTGGCACGGTGTACCGGATGCCCGTTTGGTATCTCGGGAACCCTGTTCACATCGTTTGGGGCTGTGAGCGAAACTCCGGCCGGATCTCCTCATGGATGGAACCCGAATAGGCGATAAACCTGGACTAGAGACTTGAGTGTTTAGGTAGGTCATGGTCTACACCCACGTCGGTTTTCGCTTGAAGTCTGCCGAGCACATGTCGTGTGCAGACGCTAAGTGGTGGAAACATGTATGAAGAAGTACACCCCTGCAGGGTTAACATCATCTATTCGAATAGCCGTGTCCGCGGAAAAGGACTTCTGGATTGCTTATATCAGTTCATAGACAAGTGAAAGTGGATACTTTAAAATGCGCAAGATAAGCGTGAGTGCTATGGATGGCGTTCTCGTAGGGAGACGGGAGCGGATCCATAGTGGTGTATTGATATGGTGAATATGTGGACTCGTGTGCGCCACCTCAAAAGAGTCGCTTGCAGTCGTAGTTTAGGATAGCCACCGAGTCAAAGCTGGCTTGCTGCAGTTAAACCCCACCATCCCCTTGTTGAAAATGATGCATATGTAGTTAGTTCTGATGTAAGTCTTGCTGGGTACATTTGTACTCACGTTTGCCTATTTTATGTTTTTGCAGAGAGACTTTCAGTCTCACTAGTAGTTCCACGTGGACTTCGACGTTTAGCTTGTTACCTCAGCTACGATCTTGTGCCCTCGGCAGGATCTGATAGATAGTCAGGCTTCTCAGCCTTTTTCATTTATAGATGTCTGTACCCAGACATGATAGCTTCCGCTTGTGCTTTGATTTGTATGCTCTGAATGTTGGGTCATGAGACCCCTGTTTGTAATATCTCGCTCCTCGGAGCCTATTGAATAAATTACTTGAGTCGTAGAGTCATGTTGTGATGCCATGTTGTGTTTGCACATATCGAGCATATTGTGTGTATGTTATTGAAATGCTTGGTATGTGTGGGATCTGACTATCTAGTTGTTTATCTTTAGTAGCCTCTCTTATCGGGAAATGTCTCCTAGTGTTTCCACCGAGCCATGGTAGCTTGCTACTGCTCCGGAACACTTAGGCTGGCCGGCATGTGTCCTTCTTCGTTCCTGTGTCTGTCCCTTCGGGGAAATGTCACGCGATGAATACCGGAGTCCTGTTAGCCCGCTACAGCCCGGCTCACCGGAGTCCTGCTAGCCCAGTGCTACAGCCTGGATTCACTCGCTGATGACCGACACGTTCGATGCTGGGTCATGGATGCCTGTCCCTGTAAGTCTGTGCCACTTTGGGTTTACGACTAGCCATGTCAGCCCCGGGCTCCTTATCATATGGATGCTAGCGACACTGTCATATACGTGTGCCAAAAGGCGCAAACGGTCCCGGGCAAAGGTAAGGCGACACCCGTGGGAATACCGTGCGTGAGGCCGCAAAGTGATATGAGGTGTTACATGCTAGATCGATGTGGCATTGAGTCGGGGTCCTGACAGCGTTGGTATCAGAGCTTGACTGCCTGTAGGATTACCAAGCCAAACTGATCGAAGTTGAGTCTAGAAATTCTTTAGTTATATAAGGGAATTGATTGTGGGATGGAACGTAAGGCTCTTTTTACTCCTTTACCTCATGCCCTTCTGATCTGAGTCATCTTATCTTTCCTACGGGGATTAAGAACTAGGCTATCTCTTCTTTCTATCAGGATCACGTGTTACTAATCTGCAGACTTGTAGGATTGATGGTTCTAAGCTTGAGTTCAGTTTCTACTTTCGTATGTTAATTGTTGATCTCGAAACCTTGATATTGTGCTTCTGAGTGGCTATGCCACCATTTTGTAGCATGTCTCCAATCCTTTGAGCATTTACAGCCGTTATGCTATCGGAGTCATCCCAGGTTTCTAAATAGTCCGATGCATTTGCAAATCCCTTCCTTCTGTTTCCGATGTGCCTTTGGTCAGATTAATCACACAAATTAGTGAGTTGAGGTACTTTATTGCCTCGACATATATGTTGGAATAATTATTATGACCCTAGGTGTTTTATGGAGTCACCTAGTAATCTAGCAACGTTTTGTGTTCCCAGTGTGAAGATTCTGGCCTTTATTATCGAAAGCATCCTGTGATGCCATTTAGTTAGTAGGCATTCTATTCCTGGGTTCTTGAACCCGAGATTCACTCTACTTACTTCATGTTGATAGTGTTTGCTAGTCCCTTTAGGATAGTAGTAACCTTTGCGATAGTCCTCGAGGTTCGTGGTACATCCTTCTTCCAATTACCATGAACCATTCTTGGCAGGAGTTCTTCTGAACCAAAAGATGACAACAAGAGTGCTGTCGATGAGTTCTCCATGCTATATTGTGACTCTGCCAGCTCAACCCTTCTGCATGGGTTATCCGGAAGAATTATGTTGAACTTGGTTCGACATACTAGTCTATGCATCCACAACTCAGAAAGTTATATGTTCCTTTGAGTTGTCCCTCTTTAGTTGTCTACTGACCTTCGTCTATCAATTGATAGTCAAGAGTATGCATGCGTTCGTTTATCGATGCCTACTACTTTTGTGGTCCGTCAAGCCATTCTATCGCGGAATGACTAGGAGAAACAAACTCCAGTACCTCATCCATATCTAGGATTGGGTCAAAGTAGTTGTATTCCACAGATCAAATGCCAATCCAGCTTTTGGTTCTGTTCTACCTTGGAGTATTACCTTATTCTATATCGAGATTGTTATAGGAATTGCACACCATCCTATGAACTCTTGGTACAGTGATACTTCTCACCATCATTAGTCATTCCTCGGCCCTCGTGTTGATGCAACCGGAATACCGACAAATGAATTGTGATGTGTGAAATCAATACTCCCAGCAACCTCGTTGCTTGGTAGTTAAAGGATAATAATTTCATTCTTAGTATGTTGGTTTTTGAATCATCCTTCTAAGACTGATCGTGCTACCTAGTCCTTATTTCGGTGCACCCTTCGATTCATGAGTTAGGATCTTGTCAAGTCCTCACTCATTTGATCATATCGTCTTGCCCTCAAAAGCGAGATTGTTCTCAAGCTTAGTAACATACCGGTGGTTCGTGATTTTCCGAATATCTTCTCGGAAGTATTACCAGGTTGTCACCTGACTGCTATGTTGAGCTCGTGATCAAGTCGGGTTCTTGTGAACTACCCTTTCTCCAAGAATCTGTGATGGATATCCCGGAGCTAGTTGGTTAAGCTAGACAACAACTTGGAGAGTTGGAAGATAAAAGCTTGTCTGACTTAGTTCATGTTAAGGGATATCTTTCTGTGTATGTGTGTGTGTTGAAGAAAGATGATATCTTCATTAATTGGTCCTTGTGATCAGTTGTTGGACCTATTGTCTTACCCCATCTATAATTTGAGTATGGGCTATCATCCAATCAGACCAGAACCAACGATATACGTAATGTTGTCTTACTCGTGGTTGATCCCTCGAGCATACACCATTATATCTTTTGGGTCTGACCAATGCTAACACTTGTTCTCTTAACTATGGAATTCCTTTTAAAGGGAAACCCGGAAGAATTGTTGTTGAGCCCATTGACAACATCCTTATCTCCTCCATGATTTTGTTGAACATTAAGCTAGTGTTGGAAACTTTTGAAAGCATTTCTTCATGCTAACTCATGAAGTATTTGTTTGATGAAAGGAGTGACTTCCTCTTATACACGTGCATTTGGTGAAAGTTGCCGCCGTGGATTTGAGAAAGTTAGTTTTGCTTCCTCTGGAATCATCCCAAGTCAGTCATGCATACGTGCGAAGTATTCTGTGGTCTGGAGACTTGCAACCTTCATTCCATATGTGTTCCGAGCACACCAAGCCACTGATTGATTTGTTCAAGGAGAAGAAGTTCCTTCTTAAGAGTATACCTTATGCAAGGATTTTGATATCCTCGTTGATGGTTCCCCACCTGAACTCGGTAGTGTTTTATTATAAGACTACCACGTGGTCATGCTTGTCTGGGACAGCGTGTTCACATGTTTGTAGCAGAACCAGCTCATGTTTTGGAGCTTGCTATCGTAGTTCATCTCCCGAGAATCCCGCAATGTCATCTCGTCGATTTGTGTTGCAAACTTTCATTTTTCTTCCTAAGACTCGATGAGCCTGGAATATCCTAACACCAACCAGAGCTGAATCTCAGGCAGATATGATGGTTGGAACATTTCCCTAAGAACTATAATATTGGTCTCTCGATAACCGGTAAGGTGGATGTCGTGGCCAACACACCCATCCGGTAGACCTATTATTATAGTATCTTGTTTGAGGAAGTTGGCCACCCCCCCCCATAGGGATTTCGTAGGATTTACTCCCTAGTTGCCCCTATGGATTTTTGTGTTCCCGAAGTCCGACCTTTTACTTGATGTTTTAGATATCAAACCATATCTATGAATGGGTTATACTAGCACATCAAGGAGAACATTAGAAGTGGAGTGCTAAATGTCTCTCGGTCGATCATCCAGATTTTATTTGCTTGGCCTCGCTAAGGTGAAATATGAGAAAGTGTTATCCTCCTTCGCATCTGCATCGTCCATCGCTATTCATCATGGTAGTATGTTGTGTTGTCAGCACCCTTGACGCGGTTGTTGGTAAAACCTTGATGAATATGGAAATGCTCAAGTTCTTGAGAGCACGCACAAGCGCTACGTGTTATCATCGGCACTAACTGGGATTCCTCTCAGTTTCCTCGGCAAATGTTATGACCTTTTCAAACAATGAATTCACTCTCTTTTGTTGGGTTCTTCCCCCAGTTACTAGAATCGTTCCCAGCATTTGCATTTTGTTCCTAGCTTGCACCGCCAATGTGCCATTCTACCATGGGTCTCTTCCATTTCCGGTGACAAGCAGAATCATCCATTACGTTGTCTTCAACAAGGTAATCCACATCATCCAAGTCCAAGTATGCCATTCTACCGACCCCGCCAATCGATTGCTGTGATTTGCCTTAGGCTGATATAGAGAGTCTTAACAATCTCTATATCAAAGGTAATTCTTTTTGCCACTTAAGATAATAATCTACGAATCACCCCCCTCCAGGATGTTTCGTCGTGGTATCATGGCAACTCAACTCCTCGCTACGTTGACAACCGTTCACCACCTTCTTAGGTGTGGAATCGTTGTCTACCTAGTGAACCTTCGTCATCTGTTCCACTCCATTTCTCTAGAGGTGTGCTTCATCTCTCAGCTCGAGAGATGTTGCTATGTCTCATTCCGTGAGTTAATCCTGAGTTGTTCGATCTTCGAGAAAATCGACCCTTCTAGAGTCTCCTTCTTCCCTCCATGTCATGTTGACAGGATTTCTCAGAGCAAGACGACAAGACAAAGATGGTGATCGAATCAACGTTTCTATGAAGTGCAACCTGGATCGTGAAGATTATACTAGTTGCGTTTACCTTTCACCTTACCCTACGCTTGAATCTCGAGACGAGATTCTTGTTTAGTGGGGGTGAGTTGTCACATCCCTAGCTTCTGGCATTGCACTAGTACTAGCCTTTGGTGATGCATCATGTTTACTTTACAGAAAGTTGAAATGGGGATTGTCCAAACCCTATCATTTTAAGAATTCACCAGGTTCACCTAAAATATTTTCAGTCAATCCAAGTGGCTTTCAAAAATGTTCATCATCTTTGGAAAAATGCTGGAAACAGTAACCAGAGATGATGCACATTTTTTCATGTCATTTTGGATCTTTGAACTAATATATATTGTATTTGAGTTGGAGCAAATATATGTTATATATATTTTTAATGCTTCAATAATTCTGATATTTTGTGAGGGGCTCTAGAATATTACTTTCAGTCCCTGCAAAAATTATTGGAAGAAACAAAAATGATTTAGTGTTTGAACTAAATCAAAACAGATTGAAACAAATAGAAAACAATGATTAAAAAAAATAAAACAGAGCAAAAATAAAAAGGGAGACGGCCACCTGGGCCACTTACCTGCTTACCTGCCCGGCCCAGCTCCTCCCGCTGGCCCAGCCCGCCACCGCTACCCCCCCTGTCGTCTTCTTCCCTCGCCAGAAGGACGCGGGCACGCGCCCGGCGCGCGCGGCCACGCGCCCCGGCCACCTCCTCCCTGCCTGGCTGCCTCCTCCTCCCCTGGTTTCCTCCCGCGACGCCACGCAGCCCCCTCGGACCCCTCTCACTCTTCCTCGAGGCCCCGCCCCTCTGCTCTTTCTCTCTCGCCCGAACCCGAACACAGCCGTCGCCACCGACGCCGTTCGCCGCGGCCACCATCCCCCTCTCGCCTCCCCGACGCCTCCCAGAGCTCCGCAAGTCCTCCCTCGTCCTCCTCGTCGTCTCACGCGACCAGAAGAGCCCCGGAACGCCGCCCCCGACGTTTTCCCCCTCGCCGGCCGCCGAGGATCTTCTCCGTCGAATTCGGCCACTCCGGCGCGCCCCCGAGCTCGCTGACCCTCCCTGCACGATCCCCGTGAGTCCCTGCTCCGTTTCCCCCTAACCCCAAGCTCGATTTCGAGCTCTAGCCGCCCCCTCTACCGGAGCCGAGACGCTCCGCCGCACGGGCTCGTCGCCGGTGAAGCTCCGGTGACCTTTTGATCCCACGCCTGCGTCCGTTGCACTCGTTGCGTTCCGTAGAGTAAAACTAGCGCGACCACCGTCTTGTTTGCACACCGCAGCGCCGGTCCCGCGAACACCCGAGCTCCGGCAGCCGCAAAAGAGGTCGCCGCCGGCAGCTCCGGCCACCCCAGCCTCCGCCACCGCCACCGTTGGATGCGCCACTCCACCCTCTCCCCGTAGCTGCTCCCTGCGCGCCAAAAGAGCCCCTGTAGTGGGTTTCCGACGCGCACCACCGCGTCTGGCCTCGCCGGCGTCAAGCCGCCGGTGGGTCTGACCACGTTGACCACGGCGGGACACACCCCCCCCTCTCTGGGTCGATGACAGGTGGGGCCAGCCCCCCCTGTTAATTAGTTTAGTTATTTTATTTTAACTACCCCCCCTCTGCTGACACTGACAGGTGGGGCCCCGCCATCAGGTGATTAGCTTAAGCTAATCACCACCTAATCTAACCCCAGAGCCACTAACATGTGGGCCCTAGTGCCCTAATCCTTAATTAAACTAAAATAAACCCCCCTGTTAACCTGTGTCACTGACCAGTGGGCCCCACTGGTCAGGTTTGACCCGGACCAGCCCCTGTTGACTATGCTGAGGTCAGCATGACCTAGTGCTGACGCAATAATTCCTTTCTGGAATTAAAATAAATCAAAAATGATTTATTAATTTCAAAAAATAGCTAAAACTTCAATAAATCATAGAAAATTAACCGTAACTCCAAATTAAATAATTTATATATGAAAAATTATCAGAAAAATTCAAGGAATCCATCTGTACCATTTTCATGCATGTTAGAACAACTTATCACTACTGTTTAGGGCAAATGAAGTGAATGACATTTAAATAACCACATATGGAGTTTGAATTTGAATCTTGGATTCAAACCAACTCCATTTAATCTGGTTTTAGTTGCATTAGCCCAACACACATTCATTTTGCCACGTCATGATCATGCATCATATTGTGCATTGCATTGATTGTGTTCCTTTCTGTATTGCCGGTATTTGTTCCCTCTCGATAGACGTGATACCGATGATGTGATCGTTGACACTGATGAAGACTCAATGCTATCTTCAGAAGTGCCAGGCAAGCAAACCCCCTTGTTCATTCCGATACAATCCTACTCTCTCGCTTCTGCTCTCTTTTACTGCATTAGGACAACAACGATATACTTGTTACTTGCTGCGGTAGCTGAACCCCTTTATCCTTTGCATGACCTGTCATTCCACAGTAAATAGATGAAACCCACTAGCATGAGTAGGAGTTGTTTGAGCCCTGTTGTGCCTACTCATTCATGTTTGTTTGTCATGCCTGCTACTGCTTAGAGTTGAGTCAGGTCTGATTCATCGGGGATGAATCAGAGGTGTGTGAACATGTCCTACTGTGTGTGAGCTAAGTGTGTGAACACGATTTGATAAAGGTAGCGGTGAGAGGCCATGTAGGAGTACATGGTGGGTTGTCTCATTGCAGCCGTCCTCAGGAACTGAGTTCTGTGTTTGTGATCCATGATTCAGCTACTACCACGCATTGGGCCCGAAACCAATGGACCCTCTCGGCTTCTTAATCACCCTTGTCCTCTGTCCAGGAGTTGCAAGTAGTTTCTGGTGTTTGTAGTATGCTGGAGGCCGTGCGCAGCGCTGACCGTAGGGGTGGGCTGTGATGCGGTAGGCACGTGGCCGGGTAAACCGGGCGCCCGTTTGGTGTCATGGAACCCTGTTCACATCGTTTGGGGCTGTGAGCGAAACTCCGGCCGGATCTCCTCATGGATGGAACCCGAATAGGCGATAAACCTGGACTAGAGACTTAGGTGATTAGGTAGGTCGTGGCCGACACCCACGTTGGGCTTCCGCTTGAAGGTTGCCGAGTACATGTCGTGTAAACGGCGGTAAGTGGTGAGAGCGTGTGTGAAGAAGTACACCCCTGCAGGGTTAACATCATCTATTCGAATAGCCGTGTCCGCGGAAAAGGACTTCTGGATTGCTTATATCAGTTCATAGACAAGTGAAAGTGGATACTTTAAAATGCGCAAGATAAGCGTGAGTGCTATGGATGGCGTTCTCGTAGGGAGACGGGAGCGGATCCATAGTGGTGTATTGATATGGTGAATATGTGGACTCGTGTGCGCCACCTCAAAAGAGTCGCTTGCAGTCGTAGTTTAGGATAGCCACCGAGTCAAAGCTGGCTTGCTGCAGTTAAACCCCACCATCCCCTTGTTGAAAATGATGCATATGTAGTTAGTTCTGATGTAAGTCTTGCTGGGTACATTTGTACTCACGTTTGCCTATTTTATGTTTTTGCAGAGAGATTTCAGTCTCACTAGTAGTTCCACGTGGACTTCGACGTTTAGCTTGTTACCTCAGCTACGATCTTGTGCCCTCGGCAGGATCTGATAGATAGTCAGGCTTCTCAGCCTTTTTCATTTATAGATGTCTGTACCCAGACATGATAGCTTCCGCTTGTGCTTTGATTTGTATGCTCTGAATGTTGGGTCATGAGACCCCTGTTTGTAATATCTCGCTCCTCGGAGCCTATTGAATAGATTACTTGAGTCATAGAGTCATGTTGTGATGCCATGTTGTGTTTGCACATATCGAGCATATTGTGTGTATGTTATTGAAATGCTTGGTATGTGTGGGATCTGACTATCTAGTTGTTTATCTTTAGTAGCCTCTCTTATCGGGAAATGTCTCCTAGTGTTTCCACCGAGCCATGGTAGCTTGCTACTGCTCCGGAACACTTAGGCTGGCCGGCATGTGTCCTTCTTCGTTCCTGTGTCTGTCCCTTCGGGGAAATGTCACGCGATGAATACCGGAGTCCTGTTAGCCCGCTACAGCCCGGTTCACCGGAGTCCTGCTAGCCCAGTGCTACAGCCTGGATTCACTCGCTGATGACCGACACGTTCGATGCTGGGTCATGGATGCCTGTCCCTGTAAGTCTGTGCCACTTTGGGTTTACGACTAGCCATGTCAGCCCCAGGCTCCTTATCATATGGATGCTAGCGACACTGTCATATACGTGTGCCAAAAGGCGCAAACGGTCCCGGGCAAAGGTAAGGCGACACCCGTGGGAATACCATGCGTGAGGCCGCAAAGTGATATGAGGTGTTACATGCTAGATCGATGTGGCATTGAGTCGGGGTCCTGACAGCGTTGGTATCAGAGCTTGACTGCCTGTAGGATTACCAAGCCAAACTGATCGAAGTTGAGTCTAGAAATTCTTTAGTTATATAAGGGAATTGATTGTGGGATGGAACGTAAGGCTCTTTTTACTCCTTTACCTCATGCCCTTCTGATCTGAGTCATCTTATCTTTCCTACGGGGATTAAGAACTAGGCTATCTCTTCTTTCTATCAGGATCACGTGTTACTAATCTGCAGACTTGTAGGATTGATGGTTCTAAGCTTGAGTTCAGTTTCTACTTCCGTATGTTAATTGTTGATCTCGAAACCTTGATATTGTGCTTCTGAGTGGCTATGCCACCATTTTGTAGCATGTCTCCAATCCTTTGAGCATTTACAGCCGTTATGCTATCGGAGTCATCCCAGGTTTCTAAATAGTCCGATGCATTTGCAAATCC
>NC_041388.1:300173347-300229651 GCF_002162155.2 Triticum dicoccoides | reverse complement strand
TGCGGTAGCTGAACCCCTTTATCCTTTGCATGACCTGTCATTGCCACAGTAAATAGATGAAACCCACTAGCATGAGTAGGAGTTGTTTGAGCCCTAATGTGCCTACTCATTCATGCTTGTTTGTCATGCCTGCTACTGCTTAGAGTTGAGTCAGGTCTGATTCATCGAGGATGAATCAGAGGTGTGTGAACATGTCCTACTATGTGTGAGCTAAGTGTGTGAACACGATTTGGTAAAAGGTGTCGGTGAGAGGCCATGTAGGAGTACATGGTGGGTTGTCTCATTGAAGCCGTCCTTAGGAACTGAGTTCTGTGTTTGTGATCCATGATTCGGCTACTACCATGCATTGGGCCCTGAAATATGACCCCGCTCGACTTCTTATTCACCCTAGTCCTCTGTCCAGGAGTTGCAAGTAGTTTCTGGTGTTTGTAGCTTACTGGAGGCCATGGACAGCGCTGACCGTAGGGGTGGGCTGTGATGCGATAGGTACGTGGCACGGTGTACCGGATGCCCGTTTGGTATCTCGGGAACCCTGTTCACATCGTTTGGGGCTGTGAGCGAAACTCCGGCCGGATCTCCTCATGGATGGAACCCGAATAGGCGATAAACCTGGACTAGAGACTTGAGTGTTTAGGTAGGTCGTGGTCTACACCCACGTCGGTTTTCGCTTGAAGTCTGCCAAGCACATGTCGTGTGCAGACGCTAAGTGGTGGAAACATGTATGAAGAAGTACACCCCTGCAGGGTTAACATCATCTATTCGAATAGCCGTGTCCGCGGAAAAGGACTTCTGGATTGCTTATATCAGTTCATAGACAAGTGAAAGTGGATACTTTAAAATGCGCAAGATAAGCGTGAGTGCTATGGATGGCGTTCTCGTAGGGAGACGGGAGCGGATCCATAGTGGTGTATTGATATGGTGAATATGTGGACTCGTGTGCGCCACCTCAAAAGAGTCGCTTGCAGTCGTAGTTTAGGATAGCCACCGAGTCAAAGCTGGCTTGCTGCAGTTAAACCCCACCATCCCCTTGTTGAAAATGATGCATATGTAGTTAGTTCTGATGTAAGTCTTGCTGGGTACATTTGTACTCACGTTTGCCTATTTTATGTTTTTGCAGAGAGACTTTCAGTCTCACTAGTAGTTCCACGTGGACTTCGACGTTTAGCTTGTTACCTCAGCTACGATCTTGTGCCCTCGGCAGGATCTGATAGATAGTCAGGCTTCTCAGCCTTTTTCATTTATAGATGTCTGTACCCAGACATGATAGCTTCCGCTTGTGCTTTGATTTGTATGCTCTGAATGTTGGGTCATGAGACCCCTGTTTGTAATATCTCGCTCCTCGGAGCCTATTGAATAAATTACTTGAGTCGTAGAGTCATGTTGTGATGCCATGTTGTGTTTGCACATATCGAGCATATTGTGTGTATGTTATTGAAATGCTTGGTATGTGTGGGATCTGACTATCTAGTTGTTTATCTTTAGTAGCCTCTCTTATCGGGAAATGTCTCCTAGTGTTTCCACCGAGCCATGGTAGCTTGCTACTGCGCCGGAACACTTAGGCTGGCCGGCATGTGTCCTTCTTCGTTCCTGTGTCTGTCCCTTCGGGGAAATGTCACGCGATGAATACCGGAGTCCTGTTAGCCCGCTACAGCCCGGTTCACCGGAGTCCTGCTAGCCCAGTGCTACAGCCTGGATTCACTCGCTGATGACCGACACGTTCGATGCTGGGTCATGGATGCCTGTCCCTGTAAGTCTGTGCCACTTTGGGTTTACGACTAGCCATGTCAGCCCCGGGCTCCTTATCATATGGATGCTAGCGACACTGTCATATACGTGTGCCAAAAGGCGCAAACGGTCCCGGGCAAAGGTAAGGCGACACCCGTGGGAATACCGTGCGTGAGGCCGCAAAGTGATATGAGGTGTTACATGCTAGATCGATGTGGCATTGAGTCGGGGTCCTGACAGTGTTGGTATCAGAGCTTGACTGCCTGTAGGATTACCAAGCCAAACTGATCGAAGTTGAGTCTAGAAATTCTTTAGTTATATAAGGGAATTGATTGTGGGATGGAACGTAAGGCTCTTTTTACTCCTTTACCTCATGCCCTTCTGATCTGAGTCATCTTATCTTTCCTACGGGGATTAAGAACTAGGCTATCTCTTCTTTCTATCAGGATCACGTGTTACTAATCTGCAGACTTGTAGGATTGATGGTTCTAAGCTTGAGTTCAGTTTCTACTTCCGTATGTTAATTGTTGATCTCGAAACCTTGATATTGTGCTTCTGAGTGGCTATGCCACCATTTTGTAGCATGTCTCCAATCCTTTGAGCATTTACAGCCGTTATGCTATCGGAGTCATCCCAGGTTTCTAAATAGTCCGATGCATTTGCAAATCCCTTCCTTCTGTTTCCGATGTGCCTTTGGTCAGATTAATCACACAAATTAGTGAGTTGAGGTACTTTATTGCCTCGACATATATGTTGGAATAATTATTATGACCCTAGGTGTTTTATGGAGTCACCTAGTAATCTAGCAACATTTTGTGTTCCCAGTGTGAAGATTCTGGCCTTTATTATCGAAAGCATCCTGTGATGCCATTTAGTTAGTAGGCATTCTATTCCTGGGTTCTTGAACCCGAGATTCACTCTACTTACTTCATGTTGATAGTGTTTGCTAGTCCCTTTAGGATAGTAGTAACCTTTGCGATAGTCCTCGAGGTTCGTGGTACATCCTTCTTCCAATTACCATGAACCATTCTTGGCAGGAGTTCTTCTGAACCAAAAGATGACAACAAGAGTGCTGTCGATGAGTTCTCCATGCTATATTGTGACTCTGCCAGCTCAACCCTTCTGCATGGGTTATCCGGAAGAATTATGTTGAACTTGGTTCGACATACTAGTCTATGCATCCACAACTCAGAAAGTTATATGTTCCTTTGAGTTGTGCCTCTTTAGTTGTCTACTGACCTTCGTCTATCAATTGATAGTCAAGAGTATGCGTGCGTTCGTTTATCGATGCCTACTACTTTTGTGGTCCGTCACCATTCTATCGCGGAATGACTAGGAGAAACAAACTCCAGTACCTCATCCATATCTAGGATTGGGTCAAAGTAGTTGTATTCCGCAGATCAAATGCCAATCCAGCTTTTGGTTCTGTTCTACCTTGGAGTATTACCTTATTCTATATCGAGATTGTTATAGGAATTGCACACCATCCTATGAACTCTTGGTACAGTGATACTTCTCACCATCATTAGTCATTCCTCGGCCCTCGTGTTGATGCAACCGGAATACCGACAAATGAATTGTGATGTGTGAAATCAATACTCCCAGCAACCTCGTTGCTTGGTAGTTAAAGGATAATAATTTCATTCTTAGTATGTTGGTTTTTGAATCATCCTTCTAAGACTGATCGTGCTACCTAGTCCTTATTTCGGTGCACCCTTCGATTCATGAGTTAGGATCTTGTCAAGTCCTCACTCATTTGATCATATCGTCTTGCCCTCAAAAGCGAGATTGTTCTCAAGCTTAGTAACATACCGGTGGTTCGTGATTTTCCGAATATCTTCTCGGAAGTATTACCAGGTTGTCACCTGACTGCTATGTTGAGCTCGTGATCAAGTCGGGTTCTTGTGAACTACCCTTTCTCCAAGAATCTGTGATGGATATCCCGGAGCTAGTTGGTTAAGCTAGACAACAACTTGGAGAGTTGGAAGATAAAAGCTTGTCTGACTTAGTTCATGTTAAGGGATATCTTTCTGTGTATGTGTGTGTGTTGAAGAAAGATGATATCTTCATTAATTGGTCCTTGTGATCAGTTGTTGGACCTATTGTCTTACCCCATCTATAATTTGAGTATGGGCTATCATCCAATCAGACCAGAACCAACGATATACGTAATGTTGTCTTACTCGTGGTTGATCCCTCGAGCATACACCATTATATCTTTTGGGTCTGACCAATGCTAACACTTGTTCTCTTAACTATGGAATTCCTTTTAAAGGGAAACCCGGAAGAATTGTTGTTGAGCCCATTGACAACATCCTTATCTCCTCCATGATTTTGTTGAACATTAAGCTAGTGTTGGAAACTTTTGAAAGCATTTCTTCATGCTAACTCATGAAGTATTTGTTTGATGAAAGGAGTGACTTCCTCTTATACACGTGCATTTGGTGAAAGTTGCCGCCGTGGATTTGAGAAAGTTAGTTTTGCTTCCTCTGGAATCATCCCAAGTCAGTCATGCATACGTGCGAAGTATTCTGTGGTCTGGAGACTTGCAACCTTCATTCCATATGTGTTCCGAGCACACCAAGCCACTGATTGAGTTGTTCAAAGATAAAGGAGTCTGTCCAAGGTGAACTCTTTGGACTTCCACGCGTGGAGACTTCGATGTCATTAATGATGGTTCCCCACCTGAACTCGGTAGTGTTTTATTATAAGACTACCACGTGGTCATGTTTGTCTGGGACAGCGTGTTCACATGTTTGTAGCAGAACCAGCTCATGTTTTGGAGCTTACTATCGTAGTTCATTCCCCGAGAATCTCGCAGCGGTGTCTCGTCGAATTGTGTTGCAAACTTTCATTTTTCTTCCTAGACTCGATGAGTCTGGAATATCCTGACACCAACCAGATCTGAATCTCAGGCAGATATGATGGTTTGGAACATTTCCCAAGAACTATAATATCGGTCCCTCGAAAACCGGTAAAGTGGATGTCGTGGCCAACACACCCAGCCGGAAGACCTGTTATTATAATATCTTGATTGAGGAAGTTGGCCACCTCCCCATAGGGATTTCGTAGGATTTACTCCCTAGTTGCCCCTATGGATTTTGAGATCCCGAAGTCCGACCTTTTACTTGATGTTCTAGATATCAAACCATATCTATGAATGGGTTACGCTAGCACATCAAGGAGAACATTAGAAGCGGAGTGCTAAATGTCTCTCGGTCGATCATCCAGATTTTGTTTCCTTGGCCTCGCCAAGGTGGAATCTAAGAAGGTGTTATCTTCCTTTGCATCGGCATCTTCCACCGATATTCATCATGGTAGTAAGTTGTGTTGCCAGAATCCTTGACATGGATATTGGTAAAACCTTGATGATTATGGAAATGCTCAAGTTCTTGAGAGCACGCACAAGCGTTAGGTGTTACCATTGGCACTAGCTAGGTTTGCTCTCAACTTCCTCGGTTATGCTATAACTTCTCAACAGTGGATTCACTCTCTATTGTTGGGTTCTTCCCCAGTTACCAGAATCATTCCCAGCATTTGCATTTTGTTCCCAGCTTGCACCGCCAATGTGCCATTCTACCACGGGTCTCTTCCATTTCCGGTGGTAAGCAAATTCATCCATTACGTTGTCTTCAACAAGGTAATCCACATCATCCAAGTCCGAGTATGCCATTCTACCGACCCCCTCCAAATGATCGCTCGAGAATTGCCTTAGGCTGGTTTAAAGAGTTTCAATGATCTCTGAATCAAAAGTAATTCTTTTTGCCACTTAAGGGGATATCTCTACGAGTCACCTTCCCTAAGGTGTATCGTTATGGTATCATGGCAACTCAACTCCTCGCTACGTTGACAATTGATTACCACCTTCTTAAGCGTGAAATTGTGGTCTACCTAGTGAACCTTCGTCATCTGCTTCACTCCATTCAAAGCGAACTGTCAAGGGGTCCCATAACACCCAACCGCGTAAGGAATGCAAAATCAAGGAACATAACACCGGTATGACGGAAACTAGGGCGGCAAGAGTGGAACAAAACACCAGGCATAAGGCCGAGCCTTCCACCCTTTACCAAGTATATAGATGCATTAAAGTAAATAAGATATAATAATGATATCCCAACAATATCCATGTTCCAACATGGAACAAACTTCATCTTCACCTGCAACTAGCAACGCTATAAGAGGGGCTGAGCAAAGCGGTAACATAGCCAAACAACGGTTTGCTAGGAAAGGTGGGTTAGAGGCTTGACATGGCAATATGGGAGGCATGATAAGCAAGGGGTAGGTATCGCGGCATAGCAAAAGAGCGAACAACTAGCAATCAAAGATAGAAGTGATTTCGAGGGTATGGTCATCTTGCCTGCAAAGTTCTCTGAGTTGACGAAAGCTTGATCCTCGTAAGCGTACTCAACGGGTTCCTCGATCACGCACTCGTCTCCTGGCTCTACCCAAAGCAAGAACACAAGCAAAGGAAACAACAATCAACCACGGTGCAATGCGCAAGCAACATGATGCAAAACATGGCATGATATGCGGGATGTGATATGCAATGCATATGCGTGCTTCGGAAAGGAAAGATTGAACCAGGCATCAACTTGGCAAGCCAAGTGTGCCGCTGGAAATATGAGATGATTTCGTTCGAAATCGATATAAAGATCACCGGAATCGGATGCACGGTTTGCAAATGTCAAGCAAAACAAGAATGGCACAATTCTGCGATTAACAACATGATGCCATCTAGAATGCATCAAGAAACTAAGCTACTACACTCCAACATAGCAACAAAGCACAAGGCAATGATCTACTCAAGATGCTTGGCAAAATATGAACACTGAGCTATGGCTAAATCACACAAGAGCAGGTTCAAACAAGCATGGAAAAAGTGCAAAAGATATCAGCTTCACAAACTTAGTGAAAATACTAACATGCTAGGAATTATCATTAGGAAGCAATGTTTAGAGCAAGAAAACAACATGCTAAAGGAACATATCATAGCAATACAAGGCATGGCATGAATCTACTCAAAGCATAGAACAAAAGTCCCTTACTGACCATAAGGCAAAAAGGCACGGAAGATATGATGGCACCCATGTAAACATAGCAAGTTTCGTTAACAGATTCAGACTTAGCAGAAAACTGGGCATGGTATAAACAGAGTTATGAAGGCATCTTTGTGAGCTTGATTCACTCATCACAAAGCCTTGCATGACAAACTAAGCATACTACCAGCAAGAAGACATGAACATAAGGCTAACCATGGCAAGAACAAGTTTATAGCATGCATGGATCAACTACAACAACCATGGCAAAATTGATTAACATGTAAACAATCTACCAGCAACATTTTATAGAAAAAGTAGAGCAAGATTAAGACATGCTAGGGCACTCCATAATTTCAAAGAGGGGCATGGATGGATAGAGCATAACCATATGTCCAAATCATCCTTACTGAAGCAACTCAAATAAAGCATGTATATCACTGTAGCAAAATGGTTACATGGCATACAAATAACAGCAGGAAAATGACTGAAATCCTAAGATCCTGAAATCAGCAATATCACGAAGGCTATTTGCATGCTTGTGCTGGTCACCACAAGGATGACAAAAATACATGGCATACACCCCTGTAAAGATGGCATGGCATAGATCAAAATACATGTAGGACTCATGCCCATATGCAGCACAACAAATGTGACAAAAATGACAAAAGCTCATAATCTGCTAAGTAACAACACCTAACAATTTATAGCACTCTTGCATCAACAATTTGGGAATCAAGATGGACTCAAACAAGCATGTCACAATGGAACAAAATGAAGAGCACATTATGACGAACATTTTGATATATTGCACATACAAAACGGAGCAGTACACATGAAGTTATAGCATGATGAACATGGGCTAAAAATATAGCAGAAAAAATGACTTAGTGGGAAAACGGGGTCAACCCTTTTGGATCTAGGGTTTTCACGCTCTGCGAGGATCACCGGAGATGTCGTCGGATCTACGGGAGCTTGCCGGAGGAAGGAGCCGGCGAGGTCGTGGCGTTCGCCGGAGGAAGGAGCTCGGGCGGTGGAGGAGCCGAGGGGCGGCGCGGCGTGGCTAGAACGACGTGGGGGCTCGCGGCGGCCGACGGTGGAGGCCTGCGGCGGTAGCAAGGGCACGGCGAGGTCGCGCGGAGGACGGGCACGAGTGTTAGCGTACGGGAGGAGGCGTAGGCCGGTGGTGGCGACGCGGGGCCCGACGAGGCCCGAATCGGCCCGGGGCGGGCCGGATCTGGGCCCCGGGCGGCAGCGGCGATGTGGGCACGGGTGCGCCACGTGGCGACGTGGGGTTGGCTGCGGGCGGTGGCGCGGACACGTCCGGCCGTCTTGGACGCGTCCGGTGGCGGCGGGGAAGGTTAGGGTAGGGTTTTGGACCCGGAATTCCAAAGGGAGAGACATATTTATACCTAGAAGGAGGTGGGAGTGTCCAAATGAGGTGTAGTTTTCGACCACGTGATCGTGATCCAACGGCGGAGGGCATGGGAGTGGTTTGTAAGGTTTATTCGGCCATTTTGGAGGGGTGTTTGGCTGCAACACACACAAGGGCTTTGCGGTTCCCCGGTTAACCGCTGGAGTATCAAACGGACTCCAAATGGCACGAAACTTGACAGGCGGTCTACCGGTGGTGTACCAAGGCCACTTGGCAAATCTCAGTCCATTCCGAGAAAGTTTAACACCTGCTCACGAAAAGAGACAAAAGGGGGCGTTGGAGGACGTGGGAGTGTCGGAATGCAAAACAGACAACGGGGAAAAAGCTCGGATGCATGAGATGAACGCGTATGCAAATGCGATGCACATGATGACATGGTATGGTATGCATGACATGAACAAAATGCAAAACAAAGACAAGAACCCAACCACGAATCTCATAACTTAAAGCCGGAAATGGCAGAGTCGGAGTTACAATTATGGCAAATTACATCCGGGGTGTTACAACACTCCACCACTACGAAAGGATCTCGTCCCGAGATCTAGGACTGAAAGAACTCCGGATATTTGGAATGGAGGTGGTCCTCGCATTCCCAGGAGGCTTCTCGGTCGGAATGATGTGACCACTTCACTTTCAGGAATTTGATAGACTTGTTGCGAGTCTTGCGCTCGGTTTCTTCAAGAATAGCAATGAGATGCTCATGACAAGACAGGTCTTCTTCGAGATCAATCTCTTCGAAGTTGATGGTGTGGTCAGGAGTCTTGAAGCACTTGCGAAGTTGTGACACGTGAAACACGTCATGCACATTTGCAAAGTTCGATGGAAGCTCAAGTTGATATGCGAGGTCGCCTCTTTTGCCAATGATCTTGAAAGGACCCATGTATCTAGGGGCAAGCTTCCCTTTGATACCGAAGCGATGAGTGCCTTTCATTGGAGAGACGTGGAGGTAGACATGGTCTCCGATCTCAAAAACCAAATGACGATGCTTGCTATTATAGTAACTCTTCTGACGCGATTGCGTGGCTTTGAGATTTTCATGGATGACTTTACACATTTCTTCAGCTTTTGTGATTAAGTCATTGCCAAGAAGTTGGTGTTCACCAGTCTCTGACCAATTAAGAGGAGTACGACACTTTCTGCCATAGAGAATCTCGAATGGGGCCTTGCCCGAACTCGCTTGGAAGTTGTTGTTGTAGGAGAACTCGGCATATGGAAGACAATCTTCCCATTTCATACCGAAAGAAATGACACAAGCCCTGAGCATATCTTCAAGGATTTTATTTACTCGCTTGACTTGGCCACTAGTTTGAGGATGGAAGGCTGTGCTGAAGCGAATGTTGGTGCCCATGGCCTTCTGGAAGGAGTCCCGGAACTTAGAAGTAAAGATGCTTCCATGATCTGAAGATATCAACTGCGGAATGCCGTGCAAGGAGACAATCCTGGAGGTATATAGCTCTGCCAACTGAGCTGCTGTGATAGATTCTTTGATAGGAAGAAAATGAGCCACTTTAGTAAGCTTGTCGATGACAACAAAGATAGCATCATTTCCACGCTTGGACTTGGGAAATCCAGTCACGAAGTCCATCTCAATATGGTCAAACTTCCATTCTGTAATGGCAAGAGGTTGGAGGAGACCAGCTGGCCATTCGTGTTCTGCTTTCACTCTTCCGCAGACATCACATTCATTCATGAACTTAGCAATTTCTCGCTTCATTCGAGTCCACCAATACGACTGCTTGAGGTCATGGTACATCTTTGTACTTCTAGGATGAATGGATAGGAGGGAATTGTGTTCTTCATTCAGAATGACTTTACATAGATCACCCTTAGGAACCACAATTTGATCCTCGAAGGATAGAGTATCTTTGTCATCAAGGCGATAGCACTTGTACTTGGGTTGGCTCTTGGCAATCCCATTTCTCACCTTCTTCACCATGGAATCAAGAAGTTGTGCCTCACGAATTTGATCTTCCAAAGTAGGAGAGACTTGGAGATTGGCAAGGAAACCTTGAGGAACAACTTGGAGGTTCAATTTGGGCAAAGCTTCACAAAGGTCCGGTTGGAAGGGCTTGAGAATTAGGCTGTTGCAGTAAGCCTTCCTGCTCAAAGCATCTGCAATGACATTGGCCTTGCCTGGAGTATATTCAATACTCGGATTATACTCTTGAATCATCTCGACCCAACGAGTCTACCTGAGGTTGAGGTTGGGCTGAGTGAAGATGTACTTGAGGCTCTTATGATCAGTGAAGATGTCCACTTTCCTTCCCAACAAGAGATGTCTCCATGTTAAAAGAGCATGGACAACTGCCGCCAACTCGAGGTCATGAGTGGGGTAGTTCTTTTCGTTGGGCTTCAACTGACGAGAGGTATAAGCCACAACTTTCTTCTATTGCATTAACACAGCACCGAGACCTTGCAAGGAAGCATCACAGAAAACTTCGAATGGTTTGGATTCATCAGGAGGAGTCAAAACAGGAGCTGTGACTAGATTCTCTTTCAGGGTGTTGAAAGCCACGTCACACTCAGGCGTCTAGACATACTTGACGTGCTTCTGGAGGAGGTTGGAAAGCGGCTTTGCAATCTTAGAGAAATTCTCAACTAATCTTCGACAATAGCTTGCAAGCCCAAGAAAGCTGCGGAGCTGCTTGACATTCTGAGGCAGTTCCCAATTCACAATTGCAGACACCTTCTCAGGATTAACAGCTATGCCCTTGGCGGAGATGATAT
Source organism: Triticum dicoccoides (assembly GCF_002162155.2). Taxonomy (NCBI): domain Eukaryota; kingdom Viridiplantae; phylum Streptophyta; class Magnoliopsida; order Poales; family Poaceae; genus Triticum; species Triticum dicoccoides. The sequence goes on along the minus strand of NC_041388.1, from coordinate 300,218,728 downwards.
GGCCAAGGTAGAGAACCTCATCGAGCCAAAACTCGCACTTTGAAAACTTCACATAGAACTGATGTTCTCTGAGTTTGTCGAGAACCAATCTCAAATGCTTGGCATGATCCTCCTTGTTCTTGGAAAAGACCAAAATATCATCGAGATACACCAAGACGAAATCATTTGTGTAAGGGTTGAAGATGAAGTTAATCATGCAAGAGAACGTTGGAGGGGCATTGACAAGGCTGAAAGACATGGCAGTATATTCATAAGAACCATAGCTTGTTCTGAATGTTGTCTTAGGGATATCTTGTTCACGAATCCAAATCTGATGATAACCCATGCGAAGGTCAAGCTTGGAGAATACTTGGGCACCTTTGAGTTGCTCGAATAGTTCATTGATGTTGGGAAGTGGGTACTTGTTCTTTATGGTCTTCTTGTTCAATGGGCGGTAGTCGACACAAAGTCGGTCCGTGCCATCCTTCTTCTGGACAAAAAGAACACCACAACCCCAAGGATATGAACTCGGTCTGATTAGACCCAGACGCTCTTGTTCATCGAGCTGTTTCTTTAATTCCTTCAATTTCTTTGGTCCAAGCTTGTAAGGACGTTTGCAAACAGGTTTCATGCCAGGCTCAAGATCGATGATGAATTCAACTGGCCGATGAGGAGGCATTCCTGGAAGCTCTTCTGGAAAGACATCTTGATATTCACAAACGACTGGAATCTAAGAGATGGCATTCAACTCGCCCTTCTCATTGAGAGAAAACAATCAAATGGTTTCGTCACGAGCGGCATAGATGATCACATCCTCAGACGAGTGTGTAAATTGAATCTGCCTGCCAGCACAATCAAGCTTAGACTTGTGCTTAGAAAGCCAGTCCATGCAGAGAATTAGATCAATATCCGAGTCACCAAGAACAATAGGTGAAGACAGAAACTTATAGTCGCCCATCTCGATAGACACGTCCGGGACGCAATTGTTAGATGTCATTTGCTTCCCCAGGGACACAATCTTCAACTGGAAAGGAATCTTTTTGGTCACAAACTCATGCTTGGCAACAAAAGGTCTTGAAATGAAGGAAAGCGATGCACCAGTATCAAACAATACTTTTACAGGAAAAGAGTTAACTGGAAGGTTACCCATGATCACTTCTGAAGAATCCTCTGCCTGAGTTGTGTTCATCATGTTGACCTTAGCATGCTTGGGATAATGCTTGACCACTGCATTGCTGGCAGATCTCACAGGAGGAGGAGGTGGAAGGCGCCTTTGGTTGAAGCATTTGTTTGCATAGTGTCCTTTCTACTGACACTTGTTGCAAGTAACCTCTGAGAGCGGATGATGATAAGGAGCACTTGACCTTGGAGCATGAAACGGAGCTTTTTTCTGATTGCCTGGGTTGGGTGGGTGGGAAGATCCATTGCCACCTTTACTCTTCTGCTGATAAGGCTGACAGAATGGAGGAGGAGGAGGAAACCAGAACTTCTGTCGCTTAGCTGCCACTTGAGTAGAAGAAGAAGTTGGAGCTGCATCCCTGACTCTCTTCTTAGAAGCATCGCACTTGAGCTGAGCGGCTTCTTGCTTTAGTGCCATGTTGTAGAATTCATCATACTTGGTCGGCTCAAAAAGCACGAGAGCTAGTTGCAGATCTTCTCTAAGGCCACCTCTGAATTGATGAATCATGCTCGTCCCATCAGGGATGTCTTGTTTAGCGAAGTGAGTGAGCCTCTGAAACAGGATGTTGTATTGGTAAACAGATATGCTGCCTTGCTTGAGATTGTGGAACTCCTCGTGCTTACTCGCAGCAACACTTTGTGGAATGTGGTGAGCTTTGAAGTCTCGGCGGAAATCATCCCAGGTAATCACACGACCTCCTCTAGAATCTTTGTATTGTTGATACCACTCAGCAGCTTGGTCTTTGAGACAGAATGAAGCAAACTTGACAAAGTCCTTAGGCCTGACATTACTACACTCAAAATGTTTGCAGGCATCCATGAGCCAGTCGTAGGCGTCTGTGGCCTCGACACAGTAACTGAAGGACTTCGGCTGGTTTGCGAGGAACTGATTGAGGGTAGCAAACTGACCTTGATTGTTGCCTTGGCCTTGATTTCCTTGGTTGCGCTCTTGCAAGAGTTACAAAAGCATCTGAGTGTTGGCGTTGGAGGCGGCCATGACAGCTTGCCATGCCTCCAGAGGTGGAGGTGGTGGCGGAGGTTCCGGATTCTGACGCGTTGGAGGAGCCATCGTGAAGAGGTTGACATCCGTTAGCATCTTGAAAGACATATATTCAAACTGAATCAATGGATCGAAATTGCAACATATAGCCTTAACATTCGAACAAGAATGAACGAATGAATTCCAAAGTAAATCATCACACTTCCGTTAAGTTGAGAAGCCACTTAGACAAAGGTAGATGAATAAAACAACAAGGTACAGATATGAACAAATAATTGGTCAGGATTACCCAATCACAAACCAAATATCTGTGGGAAGAAATACTAGAGCTATATGAATTCCCACCTATGAAACTCCCGAAACTTTCTGGTTATGCAATCAGGTGTTGGGGATACAAGGGAAGCATAATATCTCACCCAAAACTAGCAAATCCTACATCCAGCTATATCCATCCTTCAACACATAACCAAGAAACCTTCGGAAATCATTTACCTCGACCTTCGAAAAGCATCCGTTATACTAGTTATAGAAATACTCCCGAACTCTCGCCCCAGTACTAGGTGGCGTCGAGGTTATCTCACCAACAACTGTATAAAGGAGATTTTCGATGTCGGCTAACTCAGGTATTCCAGAATTTCAACGATAAAATTGTGACGACAACACCTCAGAGCTCAACTCCCCGGCACACTGCCACAACCCCTAAATGTCAGGAGGCACCAAGAACAATGTTCTTGTCACAAAACCATCGGCAAGATTCCAAGATACATGCGTGATCCTAAAAAAAAATAGTGAAATTTGAGGAGAGAAGAGTCAAAACTCTATGTCAGGAGGCCTCACCAGAGCGACGAAGGGGACTGAGGAGTAAAAAGAATCCTACTCTCTGATATATATAATCCTCAGACCCAAAACATTTTTTTCTAGACTCAACAATGTCAGCGATTCGATCAAGCAGGGGGCTCCTAAGTCGGGGAAGGCTCTGATTACCAACTTTAACACCCACGATGTGGCTATCTCTCCCACGTGTCGGAGCACGACTTAGAGGCATAACCGCATAGTAGGCATGTAACAAGAGGGGTAATCTTTACACATCCCATGTACTGAATAAGAAAGGGATAAAGAGTTGGCTTACAATCACCACTCACACAATACATAAATATATCATACATCATCCAGAATACAATCAAGGTCCGACTATGGAACCAAATAAAGAAAGACACCCCCAAATGCTAGATCCCTGATCGACTCAACTAGGCCCCTCTACTGATCATCCTGAAAAGACACATAGTAATGGCCCGAATCCTCGTCAAACTCCCACTTGAGTTCGGTAGCGTCCCCTGCACTGGCATCATTGGCACCTGCATCTGTTTTGCAAGTATCTGTGAGTCACGGGGACTCAGCAATCTCACACCCTCGCGATCAAGACTATTTAAGCTTAAAGGTAGGAAAGGGTAGTGAGGTGGAGCTGCAGCAAGCACTAGCATATATGGTGGCTAACTTACGCAAAAGAGAGCGAGAAGAGAAGCAAAGCACGGTCGAGAAGCTAATAATGATCAAGAAGTGATCCTGAGGCTACTTACGTTCAAGAATAACACGAGACCGTGTTCTCTTCCCAGACTCCGCCGAAAAGAGACCATCGCGGCTACACACGTGGTTGATTCATTTTAATTAAATTAAGTTCAAGTTCTCTACAACCGGATATTAACAAATTCCCATCTGCCCATAACAGCGGGCATGGCTTTCGAAAGTTCAAAACCCTGCAGGGGTGTCCCAACTTAGCCCATCACAAGCTCTCACGGTCAACGAAGGATATTCCTTCTCCCGGGAAGACCCGATCAGTCTCGGAATCCCGGTTACAAGACATTTCGACAATGGTAAAATAAGACCAGCAAGACCGCCCGATGCACCGACATCCTAATAGGATCTGCACATATCTCGTTCTCAGGGAAACACCGGATGAATACTATGTCTAACTAAAACCAGCCCTCAAGTTTCCCTGAGGTGGCGCCGCAAGTGACTCTGGTTCGGACCAACACTTCGACAAGCACTGGCCCGAGGGGTTAAAATAAAGATGACCCTTGAGTCTGCAGAACCCAAGGGAAGGTGATAGGTTGTTAGGCAAATGTAAAACCAAGGTTGGGCCTTGCTGGAGGAGTTTTATTCAAAGCGAACTGTCAAGGGGTCCCATAACACCCAACCGCGTAAGGAATGCAAAATCAAGGAACATAACACCGGTATGACGGAAACTAGGGCGGCAAGAGTGGAACAAAACACCAGGCATAAGGCCGAGCCTTCCACCCTTTACCAAGTATATAGATGCATTAAAGTAAATAAGATATAATAATGATATCCCAACAATATCCATGTTCCAACATGGAACAAACTTCATCTTCACCTGCAACTAGCAACGCTATAAGAGGGGCTGAGCAAAGCGGTAACATAGCCAAACAACGGTTTGCTAGGAAAGGTGGGTTAGAGGCTTGACATGGCAATATGGGAGGCATGATAAGCAAGCGGTAGGTATCGCGGCATAGCAAAAGAGCGAAAAACTAGCAATCAAAGATAGAAGTGATTTTGAGGGTATGGTCATCTTGCCTGCAAAGTTCTCCGAGTTGACGAAAGCTTGATCCTAGTAAGCGTACTCAACGGGTTCCTCGATCACGCACTCGTCTCCCGACTCTACCCAAAGCAAGAACACAAGCAAAGGAAACAACAATCAACCACGGTGCAATGCGCAAGCAACATGATGCAAAACATGGCATGATATGCGGGATGTGATATGCAATGCATATGCGTGCTTCGGAAAGGAAAGATTGAACCAGGCATCAACTTGGCAAACCAAGTGTGAAAAACGTTGGAAAGATGAGATGATTTCGGTCGAAATCGATATAAAGGTCACCGGAATCGGATGCACGGTTTGCAAATGGCAAGCAAAACAAGAATGGCACAATTCTGCGATTAACAGCATGATGCCATCTAGAATGCATCAAGAAACTAAGCTACTGCACTCCAACATAGCAACAAAGCACTAGGCAGTGATCTACTCAAGATGCTTGACAAAATATGAACACTGAGCTATGGCTAAATCACACAAGAGCGAGTTCAAACAAGCATGGAAAAAGTGCAAAAGATATCAGCTTCACAGACTTGGTGAAAATACTAACATGCCAGGAATTATCATCAGGAAGCAGTGTTTAGAGCAAGAAAACAACATGCTAAAGGAACATATCATAGCAATGCAAGGCATGGCATGAATCTACTCAAAGCATAGAACAAAAGTCCCTTACTGACCATAAGCCAAAAAGACACGGAAGATATGATGGCACCCATGTAAACATAGCAAGTTTCGTTAACAGATTCAGACTTAGCAGAAAACTGGGCATGGCATAAACAGAGTTATGAAGGCATCTTTGCGAGCTCGATTCACTCATCACAAAGCCTTGCATGACAAACTAAGCATACTACCAGCAAGAAGACATGAACATAAGGCTAACCATGGCAAGAACAAGTTTATAGCATGCATGGATCAACTACAATAACCATGGCAAAATTGATTAACATGTAAACAATCTGCCAGCAACATTTTATAGAAAAAGTAGAGCAAGATTAAGACATGCTAGGGCACTCCATAATTTCAAACAGGGGCATGGATGGATAGAGCATAACCATATGTCCCAATCATCCTTACTGAAGAAACTCAAATAAAGCATGTATATCATTGTAGCAACATGGTTACATGGCATAAAAGTAACAGCAGGATGATACGTCTCCAACGTATCTATAATTTTTGATTGCTCCATGCTATAGTATCTACTATTTTGGACTATATTGGGCTTTATTTTCCACTTTTATATTATTTTTGGGACTAACCTATTAACCGGAGGCCCAGCCTAGAATTGTTGTTTTTTGCCTATTTCAGTTTTTCGAAGAAACAGAATATCAAACGGAGTCCAAACGGAATGAAACCTTCAGGAACGTGATTTTCTCACCGAACGTGATCCAGGAGACTTGGACCCTATGCCAAGGCATTAGAGAGGCGGTCACGAGGGTGGAGGCACCCCCCCCCTAGGGCGCGCCCCCCTACCTCGTGGGCCCCTCGGAGCTCCACCGACGTACTCCTTCCTCCTATATATACCTACGTACCCCCATACGATCAGAACAGGAGCCAAAAAATGTAATTCCACCACCGCAACTTTCTGTATCCACGAGATCCCATCTTGGGGCCTGTTCCGGAGCTCCGCTGGAGAAGGTCGTCATCACGGAGGGCTTCTACATCATCATAGCCTCTCCGATGAAGTGTGAGTAGTTTACCTCAGACCTTCGGGTCCATAGTTAGTAGCTAGATGGCTTCTTCTCTCTTTTTGGATCTCAATACAAAGTTCTCCCCCTCTCTTGTGGAGATCTATTCAATGTAATCTTCTTTTTGCGGTGTGTTTGTTGAGACCGATGAATTGTGGGTTTATGATCAAGTCTATGCATGAATAATATTTGAATCTTCTTTGAATTCTTTTATGTATGATTTGTTATCTTTGCAAGTCTCTTCGAATTATCTGTTTGGTTTGGCCAACTAGATTGGTAGTTCTTGCCATGGGAGAAGTGCTTAGCTTTGGGTTCGATCTTGCGGTGTCCTTTCCAAGTGACAGAAGGGGCAGCAAGGCACGTATTGCATCGTTGCCATCGAGGATAACTGTTGGGGATCGTAGCAGAAATTTAAAATTTTCTATGCATCACCAAGATCAATCTATGGAGTAATCTAGCAATTAGGGGAAGGGGAGTGCATCTACATACCCTTGTAGATCGCTAAGCGGAAGCGTTCAAGTGAACGGGGTTGATGGAGTCGTACTCGTCGTGATCCAAATCACCGATGATCCTAGCGCCGAACGGACGGCACCTCCGCGTTCAACACACGTACGGTTGGGAGACGTCTCCTCCTTCTTGATCCAGCAAGGTGAGAGGAGAAGTTGAGGGAAAACTCCGACAGCACGACGGCGTGGTGGTGATGGAGCTCGTGGTTCTCCGGCAGGGCTTCGCCAAGCACTACGGAGGAGGATGAGGTGTTGGAGGAGGAAGAGGGATGCGCCAGGGGAAGGGTGCGGCTGCCCTCTCTCTCCCTCACTATATATAGGGAGGAGGGAGGAGGGGAGGCGCCCTAGGGTTCCCTAAGGGAGGGGCGGCGGCCACAGGGGAAACCCTAGATGGGTTTGGGCGCCCCCACCCCTAGGAAACTTGCCCCCCCAAGCCAGGAGGGGCGGCTGCCCTAGGGGTGGCGCCCCCACCTCTCCTGGTTACGTGAGATGGGGTGGGAGGGGCGCTCAGCCCCTTAGTGGGCTGATGTGCCCTCTCCCCTTGGCCCATAAGGCCCCCAACGCTTGCCGGGGCCTCCGAAACCCCTTTCGGACACGCTGGTCATCACCTGGTACCCCCGGAACAATTCCGGACTCCAATACCCTTCGTCCAATATACCGATCTTCACCTCCGGACCATTCCGGAGCTCCTCGTCATGTCCGGGATCTCATACGGGACTCCGAACAACCTTCGGTAACCACATACTATTTCCCATAACAACTCTAGCGTCACCGAACCTTAAGTGTGTAGACCTTACGGGTTCGGGAACCATGCAGACATGACCGAGACAACTCTCCGCCCAATAACCAACAGCGGGATCTGGATACCCATGTTGGCTCCCACATGTTCCACGATCATCTCATCGGATGAACCACAATGTCGAGGATTCAATCAATCCCGTATACAATTCCCTTTGTCCAGCGGTATTGTACTTGCCCGAGATTCGATCGTCGGTATCCGATACCTTGTTCAATCTCGTTACCGGCAAGTCTCTTTACTCGTTCCGTAACACATCATCCCGTGATCAACTCCTTGGTCACATTGTGCACATTATGATGATGTCCTACTGAGTGGGCCCAGAGATACCTCTCCGTTTACATGGAGTGACAAATCCCAGTCTCGATTCGTGCCAACCCAACAGACACTTTCGGAGATACCTGTAGTGAACCTTTATAGCCACCCAGTTACGTTGTGACGTTTGGTACACCCAAAGCATTCCTACGGTATCCGGGAGTTGCACAATCTCATGGTCTAAGGAAATGATACTTGACATTAGAAAAGCTTTAGCATACGAACTACACGATCTATGTGCTAGGCTTAGGATTGGGTCTTGTCCATCACATCATTCTCCTAATGATGTGATCCCGTTATCAACGACATCCAATGTCCATGGTCAGGAAACCGTAACCATCTATTGATCAACGAGCTAGTCAACTAGAGGCTTACTAGGGACATGGTGTTGTCTATGTATCCACACATGTATCTGAGTTTCCTATCAATACAATTCTAGCATGGATAATAAACGATTATCATGAACAAGGAAATATAATAATAACCAATTTATTATTTCCTCCAGGGCATATTTCCAACAATAACAAGATGGGGTTTATTTCATATTGCATGAATTTATCTCTCTACATCATGTCATCTTGCTTAAGGCGTTACTCTGTTTTTAACTTAATACTCTAGATGCCTGCTGGATAGCGGTCGATGAGTGGAGTAATAGTAGTAGATGCAGAATCATTTCGGTCTACTTGTCACGGACGTGATGCCTATATACATGATCATGCTTAGATATTCTCATAACTATCCTCAATTCTGTCAATTGCTCAACAGTAATTTGTTCACCCACCGTAGAATACTTATGCTCTTGAGAGAAGCCACTAGTGAAACCTATGGCCCCCGGGTCTATTCTCATCATATTAATCTCCATCACTTTAATCTTGCTTTGCTTTTTTACTTTGCCTTGTACTTTTCACTTTGCATCTCTATACCAAAAATACCAAAAATATTATATCTATCAGATCTCACTCTCGTAAGTGACCGTGAAGGGATTGACAACCCCTAATCGCGTTGGTTGCGAGTAGCTATCGTTTTGTGCAGGTACGAGGGACTTGAGCATGGCCTCCTACTAGATTGATACCTTGGTTCTCAAAAACTGAGGGAAATACTTACACTACTCTGCTGCATCATCCCTTCCTCTTCGGGGAAATCCAACGCAAGCTCAAGAGGTAGCGCAGGAAAATGACTGAAATCCTAAGATCCTGAAATCAGCAATATCACGAAGGCTATTTGCATGCTTGTGCTAGTCACCACAAGGATCACAAAAATACATGGCATACACCCCTGTAAAGATGGCATGGCATAGATCAAAATACATGTAGGACTCATGCCCATATGCAGCACAACAAATGTGACAAAAATGACAAAAGCTCATAATCTGCTAAGTAACAACACCTAACAATTTATAGCACTCTTGCATCAACAATTTGGGCATCAAGATGGACTCAAACAAGCATGTCACAATGGAACAAAATGAAGAGCACATCATGATGAACATTTGATATATTGCGTGCACAAAACGGAGCAGTACACATGAAGTTATAGCATGATGAACAGGGGCTAAAAATATAGCAGAAAAAATGACTTAGTGGGAATACGGGGTCAACCCTTTTGGATCTAGGGTTTGCACGCTCTGCGAGGATCGTCGAAGATGTCACTGGATCTGCGGGAGCTTGCCGGAGGAAGGAGCCGGCGAGGTCGTGGCGTTCGCTGGAGGAAGGAGATCGGGCAGTGGAGGAGCCGAGGGGCGGCGCGGCACGGCTGGAACGACGTGGGGGCCCGTGGCGGCCGACGGTGGAGGCCTGCGACGCCAGCAAGGGCGCGACGAGGTCGCGTGGAGGACGGGCACGGGTGTCAACGTACGGGAGGAGGCGGAGGCCAGAGGCGACGAAGCGGGGCCCGGCGAGGCCCGGTTTGGCCCGGGGCGGGCCGGATCTGGGCCCCGGGCGGCAACGGTGATGTGGGCGCGGGTGCGCCACGTGGCGGCGCGGGGTTGGCTACGGGCTGCGGCGCGGACACGTCCGGCCGTCTCGGACGCGTCCGGTGGCGGCGGGGAAGGTTAGGGTAGGGTTTTGGACCCGGAATTCCGAAGGGAGAGACATATTTATACCTAGAAGGAGGTGGGAGTGTCCAAATGAGGTGTAGTTTTCGACCACGTGATCGTGATCCAACGGCGGAGGGCATGGGAGTGGTTTGTAAGGTTTATTCGGCCATTTTGGAGGGGTGTTTGGCTGCAACACACACAAGGGCTTTGCGGTTCCCCGGTTAACCGCTGGAGTATCAAACGGACTCCAAATGGCACGAAACTTGACAGGCGGTCTACCGGTGGTGTACCAAGGCCACTTGGCAAATCTCAGTCCATTCCGAGAAAGTTTAACACCCGCTCACGAAAAGAGACAAAAGGGGGCGTTGGAGGACGTGGGAGTGTCGGAATGCAAAATGGACAACGGGGAAAAAGCTCGGATGCATGAGACGAACGCGTATGCAAATGCGATGCACATGATGACATGGTATGATATGCATGACATGAACAAAATGCAAAACAAAGACAAGAACCCAACCACGAATCTCATAACTTAAAACCGGAATGGCAGAGTCGGATTTACAATTATGGCAAATTACATCCGGGGTATTACAACACTCCACCACTACGAAAGGATCTTGTCCCGAGATCTAGGACTGAAAGAACTCCGGATATTCGGAACGGGGTGGTCCTCGCGTTCCCAGGTGGCTTCTCGGTCAGAATGATGTGACCACTTTACTTTCAGGAATTTGATAGACTTGTTGCGAGTCTTACGCTCAGTTTCTTCAAGAATAGCAATGGGATGCTCATGATAAGACAGGTCTTCTTGGAGATCAATCTCTTCGAAGTTGATGGTGCAGTTAGGAGTCTTGAAGCACTTCTGAAGCTGTGACACGTGAAACACGTCATGCACATTTGCAAAGTTGGACGGAAGCTCAATTTGATAGGCGAGGTCGCCTCTTTTGCCAATGATCTTGAAAGGACCCACGTATCTAGGGGCAAGCTTCCCTTTGATACCGAAGCGACGAGTGCCTTTCATTGGAGAGACGCGGAGGTAGACATGGTCTCCGATCTCAAAAGCCAAATCACGATGCTTGCTATTATAGTAACTCTTCTGACGCGATTGCGCGGCTTTGAGATTTTCACGGATGACTTTACACATTTCTTCAGCTTTTGTGATTAAGTCATTGCCAAGAAGTTGGCGTTCACCAGTCTCTGACCAATTAAGAGGAGTACGACACTTTCTGCCATAGAGAATCTTGAATGGGGCCTTGCCCAAACTCGCTTGTAAGCTGTTGTTGTAGGAGAACTCGGCATATGGAAGACAATCTTCCCATTTCATACCGAAAGAAATGACACAAGCCCTGAGCATATCTTCAAGGATTTGATTTACTCGCTCGACTTGGCCACTAGTTTGAGGATGGAAGGTTGTGCTGAAGCGAATGTTGGTGCCCATGGCCTTCTCGAAGGAGTCCCGAAACTTAGAAGTAAAGATGCTTCCACGATCTGAAGATATCAACTGCGGAATGTCGTGCAAGGAGACAATCCTGGAGGTATATAGCTCTGCCAACTGAGCTGCTGTGATAGATTCTTTGATAGGAAGAAAATGAGCCACTTTAGTAAGCTTGTCGATGACAACAAAGATAGCATCATTTCCACGCTTGGACTTGGGAAATCCAGTCACGAAGTCCATCTCAATATGGTCAAACTTCCATTCTGGAATGGCAAGAGGTTGGAGGAGACCAGCTGGCCATTCGTGTTCTGCTTTCACTCTTCCGCAGACATCACATTCATTCACGAATTTAGCAATTTCTCGCTTCATTCGAGTCCACCAATACGACTGCTTGAGGTCATGGTACATCTTTGTACTTCCAGGATGAATGGATAGGAGGGAATTGTGTTCTTCATTCAGAATGACTTTACGTAGATCACCCTTAGGAACCACAATTTGATCCTCGAAGGATAGAGTATCTTTGTCATCAAGGCGATAGCACTTGTACTTGGGTTGGCTCTTGGCAATCCCATTTTTCACCTTCTTCACCATGGCATCAAGAAGTTGTGCCTCATGAATTTGATCTTCCAAAGTAGGCGAGACTTGGAGATTGGCAAGGAAACCTTGAGGAACAACTTGGAGGTTCAATTTGGGCAAAGCTTCACAAAGGTCCGGTTGGAAGGGCTTGAGAATTAGGCTGTTGCAGTAAGCCTTCCCGCTCAAAGCATCTGCAATGACATTGGCCTTGCCTGGAGTATATTCAATACTCGGATTATACTCTTGAATCATCTCGACCCAACGAGTCTACCTGAGGTTGAGGTTGGGCTGAGTGAAGATGTACTTGAGGCTCTTATGACCAGTGAAGATTTCCACTTTCCTTCCCAACAAGAGATGTCTCCATGTTAAAAGAGCATGGACAACTACCGCCAACTCGAGGTCATGAGTGGGGTAGTTCTTTTCGTTGGGCTTCAACTGACGAGAGGTATAAGCCACAACTTTCTTCTATTGCATTAACACAGCACTGAGACCTTGCAGGGAAGCATCACAGAAAACTTCGAATGGTTTGGATTCATCAGGAGGAGTCAAAACAGGAGTTGTGACTAGCTTCTCTTTCAGGGTGTTGAAAGCCACGTCACACTCAGGCGTCTAGACATACTTGACGTGCTTCTGGAGGAGGTTGGAAAGCGGCTTTGCAAAATTAGAAAAATTCTCAACGAATCTTCGACAATAGCTTGCAGGCCCAAGAAAGCTGCGGAGCTACTTGACATTCTGAGGCGGTTCCCAATTCACAATTGCAGACACCTTCTCAGGATTAACGGCTATGCCCTTGGCGGAGATGATATGGCCAAGGTAGAGAACCTCATCGAGCCAAAACTCGCACTTTGAAAACTTCACATAGAACTGATGTTCTCTGAGTTTGTCGAGAACCAATCTCAAATGCTTGGCATGATCCTCCTTGTTCTTGGAAAAGACCAAAATATCATTGAGATACACCAAGACAAAATCATTTGTGTAAGGGTTGAAGATGAAGTTAATCATGCGAGAGAACGTTGGAGGGGCATTGACAAGGCCGAAAGACATGACAGTATATTCATAAGAACCATAGCTTGCTCTGAATGTTGTCTTAGGAATATCTTGTTCAAGAATCCGAATCTGATGATAACCCATACGAAGGTCAAGCTTGGAGAATACTTGGGCACCTTTGAGTTGCTCGAATAGCTCATTGATGTTGGGAAGTGGGTACTTGTTCTTTGTGGTCTTCTTGTTCAATGGGCTGTAGTCGACACAAAGTCGGTCCATGCCATCCTTCTTCTGGACAAAAAGAACACCACAACCCCAAGGAGATGAACTCGGTCTGATTAGACCCATACGCTCTTGTTCATCGAGCTGTTTCTTCAATTCCTTCAATTTCTTTGGTCCAAGCTTGTAAGGACGTTTGCAAACAGGTTTCGTGCCAGGCTCAAGATCGATGATGAATTCAACTGGCCGATGAGGAGGCATTCCTGGAAGCTCTTTTGGAAAGACGTCTTGATATTCACAAATGACTGGAATCTGAGAGATGGCATTCAACTCGCCCTTCTCATTGAGAGAAAACAATCGAATGGTTTCGTCACGAGCGGCATAGATGATCACATCCTCAGACGATGTGTCAATTGAATCTGCCTGCCAACACAATCAAGCTTAGCCTTGTGCTTAGAAAGCCAGTCCATGCCGAGAATTAGATCAATATCTGAGTCACCAAGAACAGCAGGAAAATGACTGAAATCCTAAGATCCTGAAATCGGTAATATCACGAAGGCTACTTTGCATGCTTGTGCTAGTCACCACAAGGATCACAAAAATACATGGCATACACCCCTGTAAAGATGGCATGGCATATATCAAAATACATGTAGGACTCATGCCCATATGCAGCACACAACAAATGTGACAAAAATGACAAAAGCTCATAATCTGCTAACTAACAGCACCTAACAATTTATAGCACTCTTGCATCAACAATTTGGGCATCAAGATGGACTCAAACAGGCATGTCACAATGGAACAAAATGAAGAGCACATCATGATGAACATTTTGATATATTGCACGCACAAAACGGAGCAGTACACATGAAGTTATAGCATGATGAATATGGGCTAAAAATATAGCAGAAAAAATGACTTAGTGGGAAAACGGGGTCAACCCTTTTGGATCTAGGGTTTTCACGCTCTGGAGGATCGCCGGAGATGTCGCCGGATCTGCAGGAGCTGGTCGGAGGAAGGAGCCGGCGAGGTCGTGGCGTTCGCCGGAGGAAGGAACTCGGGCGGTGGAGGAGCCGAGGGGCGGCGTGGCGCGGCTGGAACGACGCGGGGGCTCGCGGCGGCCGACGATGGAGGCCTGCGACACCGGCAAGGGCAGGGCGTGGTCATGCGGAGGACGGGCAAGGATGTCGGTGTACGAGAGGAGGCGGAGGCCGGAGGCGGCGACGCGGCCCGGTTCGGCCCGGGGCGGGCCGGATCTGGGCCCCGGGCGGCCATGGCGATGTGGGCGCGGGTGCACCATGTGGCGGCACGAGGTTGGCTGCGGGAGGCGGTGCGGACACGTCTGGCCGTCTCAGACGTGTCCGGTGGTGGCGGGGAAGGTTAGGGTAGGGTTTTGGACCTGGAATTCCGAAGGGAGAGACATATTTATACCTAGAAGGAGGTGGGATTGTCCAAATGAGGTGTAGTTTTCGACCACGCGATCGTGATCCGACGACGGAGGACATGGGAGTGGTTTGGAAGGGTTATTGGGTCATTTTGGAGGGGTGTTGGGCTGCAACACACACGAGGCCTTTGCGGTTCCCCGGTTAACCGTTGGAGTGTCAAACGGACTCCAAATGGCAGGAAACTTGACAGGCGGTCTATCGGTGGTGTACCAAGGCCACTTGGCAAATCTTGGTCCATTCCGAGAAATTTTAACAATCGCTCACGAAAAGAGACAAAAGGGGGCACCGGAGGACGTGGGAGTGTCGGAATGCAAAACGGATAACGGGGAAAAAGCTCGGATGCATGAGACGAACACGTATGCAAATGTGATGCACATGATGACATGGTATGATATGCATGGCATGAACAAAATGCAAAACAAAGACAAGAACCCAACCACGAATCTCATAACTTAAATCCAGAAATGGCAGAGTCAGAGTTACAATTATGGCAAATTACATCCGGGGTGTTACACCAATATACCCTAAAACCATCGGGGAGCACAATAGAAAGGGAGTTCCGCCGCCAGAAGCCTCCGTAGCCACCGAAAACCAATCTAGACCCATTTCGGCACCCTACCGGAGGGGGAACCCCTCACCGGTGGCCATCTTCATCATCCAGGCGCTCTCCATGACGAGGAGGGAGTAGTTCACCCTTGGGGCTGAGGGTTGATAACCCACAAGTATAGGGGATCGCAACAGCTTTCTAGGGTAGTGTATTCAACCCAAATTTATTGATTCGACACAAGGGGAGCCAAAGAATATTCTCAAGTATTAGCAGCTGAGTTGTCAATTCAACCACACCTTGAAACTTAGTATCTGCAGCAAAGTGTTTAGTAGCAAAGTAATATGATAGTGGTGGTAGCGGCAACAAAAGTAAAGACAGCAAAAGTAATGTTTTTTGGTATTTTGTAGTGATTTAACAGTAGCAGCAGGAAAGTAAATAAGCGAGAACCAGTATATGGAAAACTCGTAGGCACCAGATCAGTGATGGATAATTACGCTGGATGCGGTTCATCATGTAACAGTCATAACATAGGGTGACACAGAACTAGCTCCAATTCATCAATGTAATGTAGGCATGTATTCCGTATATAGTCATACGTGCTTATGGAAAAGAACTTGCATGACATCTTTTGTCCTACCCTCCCGTGGCAGTGGGGTCCTATTGGAAACTAAGGGATATTAAGGCCTCCTTTTAATAGAGAACCGAAACAAAGCATTAGCACATAGTGAATACATGAACTCCTCAAACTATGGTCATCACCAGGAGTGGTCCCGATTATTGTCACTTCGGGGTTGCCGGATCATAACACATAGTAGGTGACTATAGACTTGCAAGATAGGATCAAGAACTCACATATATTCATGAAAACATAATAGGTTCAGATCTGAAATCATGGCACTCGGGCCCTAGTGACAGGCATTGAGCATAGCAAAGTCATAGCAACATCAATCTCAGAACATAATGGATACTAGGGATCAAACCCTAACAAAACTAACTCGATTACATGATAAATGTCATCCAACCCATCATCGTCCAGCAAGCCTACGATGGAATTACTCATGCACGGCAGTGAGCATCATGAAATTGGTGATGGAGGATGCTTAATGATGACGACGGCGACGAATCCCCCTCTCCGGAGCCCCGAACGGACTCCAGATCAGCCCTCCTGAGAGGTTTTAGGGCTTGGCGGCGGCTCCGTATTGTAAAACGTGATGATTTCTTCTCTCTGATTTTTTTCTCTCCGAAAGCAAATATATACCGTTGGAGTTGGCATCGGAGGGTTTCCAGGGGGCCCACGAGGTAGGGGCGCGCCCTAGGGGGGCGCCCCCCACCCTCGTGAGAAGGGTGTGGGACCCCTGGTCTTCATCTTTGGCGAGGATTTTTTATTGTTTTTTCTAAGATGTTCCATGGAGTTTCAGGTCATTCCGAGAATATTTGTTTTCTGCACATAAGACAACACCATGGCAATTCTGCTGAAAACAGCATCAGTCCGGGTTAGTTCCATTCAAATCATACAAGTTAGAGTCCAAAACAAGGGCAAAAGTGTTTGTAAAAGTAGATACGACGGAGACGTATCAACTCCCCCAAGCTTAAACCCTTGCTTTTCCTCAAGCAATTCAGTTGACAAACTGAAAGAAAGAAAGAAAAACTTTTACAAACTCTGTTTGCTCTTGTTGTTGTAACTATGTCAAGCCAGCATTCAAGTTTTCAGCATAGATCATAACTAACCACATTTGCAATAATTCTCAGGTCTCACAATTACTCATATCAATAGCATAATCAACTAGAAAGTCATAATAATAAATCTTGGATGACAACACTTTCTCAAAACAATCATAATATGATATAACAAGATGTTATCTCGCTAGCCCTTTCTGAGATCGCAAAACATAAATGCAGAGCACCTTTAAAGATCAAGGACTGACTAGACATTGTAATTCATGGTAAAAGATATCCAATCATAATCATACCCAATATAAATTAACAGTGATGAATGCAAATGATGGCTGCGCTCTCCACCTAGTGCTTTTTAATAAGAGGGTGATGACTCAACATAAAAGTAAATGGATAGGCCCTTCGTAGAGGGAAGCAGGGATTTGTAGAGGTGTCAGAGCTCGGTTTTGAAATAGAGATAAATTGTATTTTGAGTGGTATACTTTCATTGTCAACGTAACAACTAAGAGATGGCGATATCTTCCATGCTAAACACATTATAGGCGGTTCCAAAACAGAATGGTAAAGTTTATACCCCCCCCCCTCCACCAACAAGCATCAATCCATGGCTTGCTCGAAACAACGAGTGCCTTCAACATACATCAGGTCCCAGGGGGAGTTTTGTTTGCAATTAATTTTGATTTAGTTTGCATAAAGCACGGGACTGGGCATCCCGGTGACCAGCCATTTTCTCGTGAGTGAGGAGCGGAGTCCACTCCTCTTGAGAATAACCCGCCTAACACGGAAGATAAGGACAGCCTTTGTTGATACCTGAGCTATTTGAGCATACAAAACAGAATGTTTATTTGAAGGTTTAGAGTTTGGCACATACAAATTTACTTGGAGCGGCAGGTAGATACCGCATATAGGAAGGTATGGTGGACTCATCTGGAATAACTTTGGGGTTTAAGGGATTGGATGCACAAGTAGTATTCCCGCTTAGTACAGGTGAAGGCTAGCAAAAGACTGGGAAGCGACCAACTAGAGAGCGACAACAGCCATATACATGCATTAAAATTAATAAACATTGGATGCAAGCATGAGTAGGATATAATCCACCATGAACATAAATATCATGAAGGCTATGTTGATTTTGTTTCAACTACATGCGTGAACATGTGCCAAGTCAAGTCACTTAAATCGTTCAAAAGAGGATACCACCCCATCATACCACATCATAATCATCTCAATAGCATGTTGGCATACAAGGTAAATCATTATAACTCATAGCTAATCAAGCATGGCACAAGCAACTACAATCTCTAATTGTCATTGCAAACATGTTTATTCATAATAAGCTGAATCAAGAACAAGGGACTCATCATATTTACAAAAAAAAACAGGTCGAGTTCATACCAGCTTTTCTCATCTCAGTCAGTCCATCATATATCATCATAATTGCCTTTCACTTGCACGACTGAACGATGTGAATAATAATAAGAATGCATGTGCATTGGACTAAGCTGGAATCTGCGAGCATTCAATAAACAGGAGAAGACAAGGAAATATGGGCTCTTGGTTAAATCAACAATAATGCATATAAGAGCCACTTCAACAATTTAATTATGGTCTTCTCCTACCGACCCCCAAATAAAAGAAAAAAAATAAAACTATTTACACGGGAAAGCTCCCAACAAGCAAAAGAAGAACGGGAAATATTTTTGGGTTTTATTTTTAATTATTACTACTACAGCAGAAAAATAAACTACTACTAATTTTTTGGTTTCTCTTAAGGTTTAACAAACACACCAGAAGAAAGCAGGAAAAAGAAAATAAACTAGCATGGATATTACAGTGAAAAAGTATGAGCACCGACATCTAGCAATGAGTGGGTGTGAGCATAAATGTAATGTTGGTGAGAAATACGTACTCCCCCAAGCTTAGGCTTTTGGCCTAAGTTGGTCTATGGCCACGGCTGGCCTAGCGGATATCCACAATAATAGTTGTTGGGGTCGTACTGTGATGAGGAGGAATAGTTGGGATCATACTATGATGAAGAAGAAGACTCTGACTGCCACTGGCTGACAGTCATCTCTGGATCCCAAGAATAAACAGATTGTCGTGGAGGCTCATCTTGTGGGTCCTTTTCCGGGGCTCGTGCAGGATTCTTGTAAGCTTGGACGGCAGCCCACGTAACGAGGTAGGGTCCTACAAAATTAAACAAAGAAGGAGCAGGCAATGTAATAGTTTCAGGATGATGTTTGTTAAAGAACAATTGATATTTAAGCTCTCCTGCCCTATTCTTAACAATAAAATCATGTGCCACCATAATTTTATGATCTAGATAAACACGGGGCAACACCTTTTCTTCCTTCTCAGCATGCCTAATAGGTATGTTAAAATGTGCAGCTAGGCGTGTGGCATAGACGCCTCCAAAGATGGGACCCTTAGTACGGTTCATACTTAACCATCTAGCAATAATACCGCCCATACTAAAAGTGTTATCACTATATAAACCGTGGTGCAGAATAATTATATCAGGGATACTCAGGTTTCCACTGTTTCCGCGTCCAATTAAACAACGACTAGCAAATAATGCAAAGTAACGTAAAACAGGAAAATGTATGCTAGTGATTCGTGCATCGGAAACCTTTCTAGTTTCTCCTACAGTGATAGTATCAATAAACCCAGCCACATCATCATGATGTGGTTCTTCTGTCTTGCCCTCGAAAGGGATTAAACAAATCCGACAGAAATAATAAAGTGACATCTCCTTATGCTCATCATATAAATGAAACTCCACCGTAGGTGGTGAGTTCCTAGAATGAAAATGAAAGTTTTGCAAAAAAGTATTTGTGAGTAAGAGATACTGATCGCATTGGTCGTGGAGGAAAGCGGTGAGGCCTACATTGTGAGCCAATTCATGAAAATCTTCATAGATATCGGCTGCTCTCAAGAACTCTTCAGAAGGCCATTCACGCGCCCAAATCTCCGCGGTGCGCGGCAAATTATACTTAGGCTTCGGTGCCTTTTCCTTTGAGCTTTGGCTCGACGAGCCCCTCAAAAATCTCCTCGTTATTTTTCTGAAACAATCTGAAATTTTTAGTAACTTCAAACAAAAATGAACCAACTTCAATAATATTGATAGCAACTACTCCTACAAGTGCCTAGAGCCTATATCAAGCATTAGAACTACTTAGAACCATATAAATTTGACATGCAAGCTCAAGAACATGGTCGCCTATGCAGCACAAATTTGCAAAGAATAAAGCACTAGAATAAAAACTAATTGGACCAATGGAGGAGTCACATACCAAGGAACTCCCCAAGCAGTTTTGTGAGAGGTGCTTTGAGCAAGGAGATCGAAAATCGCAGCAAAAGTGGCTGGAACTCGTGCTTGAGTTGGTTTTTCGGGTTTGTGTGAGATAGAGGAAGAAGATGGGTGCTGGGATAAGTGGAGGAGGGCCACCGTGGGCCCACGAGGCAGGGGGCGCGCCCTAGGGGGGCGCCCACCACCCTCGTGGCCAGGTGGCAGCTCCTCCCGCGGTAATTTTTGCATAGTAAATCCTCAAATATTCTCGAACAAATCATATTAAATTGGCATGGCATTCTGAGGACTTTTATTTTCGGGATATTTTTATATTGCACGGATAAGTCAGGAAACAGACAGAAAATACTATTTTTACTTTATTTAATATAAATAACAGAAAGTAAAAGTGGGGTACAGAAGTTTGTGCTTCTAGTTTCATCCATCTCATGCTCATCAAAAAGAATCCACTAACAAGGTTGATCAAGTCTTGTTAACAAACTCGTTTCGATAATCATGAAACCGGAGAAATTTTGAATAACACTAAGTTACCTCAACGGGGATATGCACATCCCCAATAATAAGTATATCATATTTCTTCTTGACAGTAGGAAGAGGAAATTCAAAACCTCCAAATATAATCGATGGAATTTTTCCAATAGAGTTGATACTATGAACTTGAGGTTGTTTCCTCGGAAAGTGTACCGTATGCTCATTACCATTGACATGAAAAGTGACATTGCCTTTGTTGCAATCAATAACAGCCCCTGCAGTATTAAGAAAAGGCCTTCCAAGAATAATAGACATACTATCATCCTCGGGGATATCAAGTATAACAAAGTCCGTTAAAATAGTAACATTTGCAACCACAACAGGCACATCCTCACAAATACCGACAGGTATAGCAGTTGATTTATCAGCCATTTGCAAAGATATTTCAGTAGGTGTCAACTTATTCAAGTCAAGTCTACGATATAAATAGAGAGGCATAACACTAACACCGGCTCCAAGATCACATAAAGCAGTTTTAATATAATTTCTTTTAATGGAGCAAGGTATAGTAGGTACTCCGGGGTCTCCAAGTTTCTTTGGTATTCCACCCTTAAAAATATAATTAGCAAGCATGGTGGAGATTTCAGCTTCCGGTATCTTTCTTTTATTAGTAATGATATCTTTCATATATTTAGAATAAGGATTTGTTTTGAGCACATCAGTTAATCGCATACGCAAAAAGATAGGCCTAATCATTTCAGCAAAGCGCTCAAAATCCTCATCATCCTTTTTCTTGGATGGTTTCGAAGGAAAGGCATGGGTTTCTGAACCCAAGGTTCCCTTTCTTTACCATGTTTCCTAGCAACAAAGTCTCTTTTATCATAATGTTGATTCTTTGATTGTGGGTTATCAAGATCAACAACAGGTTCAATTTCTACATCATTGTCATTACTAGGTTGAGCATCATTATGAACATCATCATTAATATTTTACTAGGTTCATGCTCATTACCAGATTGTGTTTCAGCATCAGACATAGAAATATCATTTGGATTATCAGGTGGTTCAGCAATAGGTTCACTAGAAGTTTGCACAGTTCTATCATTTTTCTTTTTCTTCTTTTTAGAAGAACTAGGAACATCAATATTATTTCTTTGAGAATCTTTCTTGATTATCTTAGGGTGGCCTTCAGGATACAAAGGTTCCTGAGTCATTCTACCAGTTCTAGTAGCCACTCTAACAGCATAATCATTTTTCTTACTATTCATTTCATTAAGCACTTATTTTTGAGCCTTAAGTACTTGTTCTACTTGAGTGGTAACCATAGAAGCATGTTTGCTAACAAGTTTAAGTTCACCTTTAATATTAGCCATATAATCACCCAAGTATTTAAGCATATCGGAATCATATTTCAATTGTCTACCAAAATAAGCATTAAAATTTTCTTGTTTGACAATAAAATTATCAAACTCATCAAAGCATTGCCTAGCAAGCTTATAGTGAGGGATATAACCTTCATCAAATCTATAGAGAGAATTTACCTTTACTACCTGTGTCGGGATATCGGGATCAGGAGGTTCTTCAATAAATAAAGAATTGAGATCATATGTTTCTTCATCAGGCAGTATATTAAGACCATGTATTTCTTCAATGGGAGGTAAATTCTTAACATCTTCAGCTTTAATACCTTTTTCTTTCATAGATTTCTTTGCCTCTTGCATATCTTCGAGACTGAGAAATAGAACACCTCTCTTCTTCGCAGTTGGTTTAGGAATAGGTTCAATAATTGGAGCAGGAGTTGGCTCAGGAGCTGGCTCAGGAGGTGCCCAATTATTTTCATTTTCAACATATTGTTCAATAGAATTTTAGCTTCATCTGGTGTTCTTTACCTGAAAAGAGAACCAGCACAACTATCCAGGTAATCTCTGGAAGCATCGGTTAATCCATTATAAAAGATATCAAGTATTTCAGGTTTCTTAAGAGGATGATCAGGCAAAGCATTAAGTAACTTGAGAAGCCTCCCCCAAGCTTGTGGGAGACTCTCTTCTTTAATTTGCACAAAGTTGTATATTTCCCTCAAAGCAGCTTGTTTCTTATGAGCAGGGAAATATTTAGCAGAGAAGTAATAAATTATATCCTGGGGACTACGCACACAACCAGGATCAAGAGAATTAAACCATATCTTAGCATCACCCTTTAATGAGAACAAAAATATTTTGAGTATATAGAGGTAACCTGATCTCTCATCATTAGTAAACAGGGCAGCTATATCATTTAACTTAGTAAGATGTGTCACAACAGTTTCAGATTTATAGCCATAAAACGGATCAGATTCAACCAAAGTAATTATATCAGGATCAACAAAGAATTCATAATCCTTATCAGGAACACATATAGGTGAAGTAGCAAAAGCGGGGTCAGGTCTCATTTTATCTCTAAGTGATTCTTTGTTCCATTTAACTAGTAACCTCTTAAGCTCATATCTATATTTGCAAGCTAAAATAGCGGTAGAAGATTCCATATCAAAAAGATAGCCCTCAGGAATAACAGGCATATTTTCATCATCACTATCATCATCGTATTCAGATTCAATAATTTCTTGTTCTCTAGCCCTAGCAATTTGTTCTCAAGAAATTCACTAAGGGGCACAGTAGTATCAGGCATAGAAGCAGTTTCATCATAAGTATCATGCATAGCAGAAGTGGCATCATCAATAACATGCGACATATCAGAACGAATAGCAGAAGCAGATGTAGGTGTCGCTAGCTTACTCATAACAGAAGGTGAATCAAGTGCAGAGCTAGATGGCAGTTCCTTACCTCCCCTCGTAGTTGAGGGATAGATCTTGGTTTTTGGATCTCTCAAGTTCTTCATAGTGTCTAGCAGATATAAATCCCAAGTGACTCAAAGAATATAGCTATGCTCCCCGGCAACGGCGCCAGAAATTTATCTTGATAACCCACAAGTATAGGGGATCGCAACAGCTTTCGAGGGTAGAGTATTCAACCCAAATTTATTGATTCGACACAAGGGGAGCCAAAGAATATTCTCAAGTATTAGCACCTGAGTTGTCAATTCAACCACACCTGGAAACTTAGTATCTGCAGCAAAGTGTTTAGTAGCAAAGTAATATGATAGTGGTGGTAGCGGCAACAAAAGTAAAGATAGCAAAAGTAATGTTTTTGGTATTTTGTAGTGATTGCAACAGTAGCAGCAGGAAAGTAAATAAGCGAGAACCAGTATATGGAAAACTCGTAGGAACCGAATCAGTGATGGATAATTATGCCGGATGCGGTTCATCATGTAACAGTCATAACATAGGGTGACACAGAACTAGCTCCAATTCATCAATGTAATGTAGGCATGTATTCCGTATATAGTCAAACGTGCTTATGGAAAAGAACTTGCATGACATCTTTTGTCCTACCCTCCCCTGGTAGCGGGGTCCTATTGGAAACTAAGGGACATTAAGGCCTCCTTTTAATAGAGAACCGGAACAAAGCATTAGCACATAGTGAATACATGAACTCCTCAAACTATGGTCATCACCGAGAGTGGTCCCGATTATTGTCACTTCGGGGTTGCCGGATCATAACACATAGTAGGTGACTATAGACTTGCAAGATAGGATCAAGAACTCACATATATTCATGAAAACATAATAGGTTCAGATCTGAAATCATGGCACTCCGGCCATAGTGACAGGCATTGAGCATAGCAAAGTCATAGCAACATCAATCTCCAGATCAGCCCTAACAAAACTAACTCGATTACATGATAAATCTCATCCAACCCATCACCGTCCAACAAGCCTACGATGGAATTACTCACGCACGGCAGTGAGCATCATGAAATTGGTGATGGAGGATGGTTGATGATGACGACGGCGACGAATCCCCCTCTCCGGAGCCCCGAACGGACTCCAGATTAGCCCTCCCGAGAGGTTTTAGGGCTTGGCGGCGGCTCCATATCGTAAAACGTGATGATTTCTTCTCTCTGATTTTTTTCTCTCCGAAAGCAAATATATAGCGTTGGAGTTGGCGTCGGAGGGTTTCCAGGGGGGCCACGAGGTAGGGGGCGCGCCCTAGGGGGGCGCCCCCCACCCTCATGAGAAGGGTGTGGGCCCCCTGGTCTTCATCTTTGGCGAGGATTTTTTATTGTTTTTTCTGAGATGTTCCGTGGAGTTTCAGGTCATTCCGAGAATATTTGTTTTCTGCACATAAAACAACACCATGGCAATTCTGCTGAAAACAACGTCAGTCCGGGTTAGTTCCATTCAAATCATACAAGTTAGAGTCCAAAACAAGGGCAAAAGTGTTTGGAAAAGTAGATACGACGGAGACGTATCAAGGGTATGTACCAGTAGCTATGTGTTTGATCTCTCTCTCGTGTTCTTGAGGTGATACGATCTTGATGTATCACGACCTTTGCTATTATAGTTGGATCTTATGATGTTTCTCCCCCTCTACTCTCTTGTAATGGATTGATTTTTCCCTTTGAAGTTATCTTATCGGATTGAGTCTTTAAGGATTTGAGAACACTTGATGTATGTCTTGCGTGGGATACCCGTGGTGACAATGGGGTATTCTATTGATCCACTTGATGTATGTTTTGGTGATCAACTTGCGGGTTCCGCCCATGAACCTATGCATAGGGGTTGGCACACGTTTTCGTCTTGACTCTCCGGTAGAAACTTTGGGGCACTCTTTGAAGTACTTTGTGTTGGTTTGACTAGATGAATCTGAGATTGTGTGATGCATATCGTATAATCATACCCACGGATACTTGAGGTGACATTGGAGTATCTAGGTGACATTAGGGTTTTGGTTGATTTGTGTCTTAAGGTGTTATTCTAGTACGAACTCTATGATAGATTGAACGGAAAGAATAGCTTTATGTTATTTTACTACGGACTCTTGAATAGATCGATCAAAAAGGATAACTTTGAGGTGGTTTCGTAACCTACCATAATCTCTTCGTTTGTTCTCCGCTATTAGTGACTTTGGAGTGACTCTTTGGTGCATGTTGAGGGATAGTTATATGATTCAATTATGTTATTATTGTTGAGAGAACTTACACTAGTGAAAGTATGAACCCTAGGCCTTGTTTCCTAGCATTGCAATACCGTTTGTGCTCACTTTTATCATTAGTTACCTTGCTGTTTTTATATTTTCAGATTACAAAAACCTATATCTACCATCCATATTGCACTTGTATCACCATCTCTTCGCCGAACTAGTGCACCTATACAATTTACCATTGTATTGGGTGTGTTGGGAACACAAGAGATTCTTTGTTATTTGGTTGCAGGGTTGTTTGAGAGAGACCATCTTCATCCTACGCCTCCCACGGATTGATAAACTTTATGTCATCCACTTGAGGGAAATTTGCTACTATCCTACAAACCTCTGCACTTGGAGGCCCAACAACATCTACAAGAAGAAGGTTGTGTAGTAGACATCAAGCTCTTTTCTAGCGCCGTTGCTGGGGAGGTGAGTGCTTGAAGGTATATCTTTAGATCTTGCAATTGAATCTTTTTGTTTATTGTTTTAGCACCAGTTTAGTTTATAAATGAGAACTACAAAAAAATATGGAATTGAGTTTGCCTCGTACGCTTCATCTTTTTAATATCTTTCGTGAGTATGATGGAAAGGAAAATTGTGCCCAACTGCTAGAAGAAGAATGCATTAGAATGTTTGGCACTAAATATTTGAATGATGAGCATGATTGCAATGTTGTTAGTATGAATTCCTTGAATATCCATGATGTTAATGATATGGAAAGCCACAAGCTTGGGGAAGCTATGTTTGATGAAGATGATATTTTTTGTCCCCCAAGTTTTGATGAGAAAATTTATTATGATGAAAGCATGCCTCCTATTTATTATGATTATATTGATGAAAGTGGATTTGGAGAGGTCATGACTTTATTTTATGATGAATCCACTATTTCAGAAGAGGTTCCAATTGATTATGAGAACAAAGTTACTATCTATGATGATTATTGTGATAACTTGTATGCTATAAAGAATAATGATATCCATGAAACTTGTCATCATGATTTTAGTTTTCAATTGTATTATGCCTCACATGATAATTATTTTGTTGAGTTTGCTCCCACTATTATTCATGAGAAGAATTTTGCTTGTGTGGAGAATAATAAAATTTCTATGCTTGTAGATCATGAAAAGAATGCTTTAGGTGCTGGTTATATTGTTGAATTCATTCATGATGCTACTGAAAATTATTATGAGGGAGGAACATATGCTTGTAGGAATTGCAATAATATCAAGTTTCCTTTCTATGTGCTTAAAGTTTTGAAGTTATGCTTATTTTGCCTTCCTATGCTAGTTGATTATTGTTCCTATAAGTTGTTCGCTCACAAAATCCCTATGCATAGGAAGTGGGTTAGACTTAAATGTGCTAGTTATATTCTTCATGATGCTCTCTTTATGTTTCAATTCTTATCTTTTATGTAAGCATCATTGAAATCATCATGCCTAGCTAGGGGCGTTAAACGATAGCGCTTGTTGGGAGGCAACCCGATTTTATTTTTGCTCCTTGCTTTTTGTTCCTGTTTAGTAATAAATTAATCATCTATACTATGTTATGATTGTGTTTTTTATGTTTTAATTAGTATTTGTGCCAAGTAGAACCTTTGGGAAGACTTGGGTGAAGTCTTTGTGATCTTGCTGTAAAAAACAGAAACTTTAGTGCTCACGAGATTAGCTGCCATTTTTTACTGGAGAGTGCTATTAAGTTGATTCTTTTTGCAGAGGAATAATAGACAAATTCCTCAGGTCCACCAATTTATTTGATAATTTTATGAGTTCCATAAGTATACGTTTGATCCAGATTACTACAGACTGTTCTGTTTTTGACAGATTCTGTTTTTCGTGTGTTGTTTGCTTATTTTGATGAATCTATGGCTAGTAAAATAGTTTCTAAACCATAGAGAAGTTGGAATACAGTATGTTTAACACCAATATAAATAAATAATGAGTTCACTACAGTACCTTGAAGTGGTATTTTGTTTTCTTTCGCTAACGGAGCTCACGAGATTTTCTATTTTGAGTTTTGTGTTGTGAAGTTTTCAAGTTTTGGGTTAAGATTCGATGGATTATGGAACAAGGAGTGGCAAGAGCCTAAGATTGGGGATTCCCAAGTCACCCCAAGGTAATATTCAAGGACAACCAGGAGCCTAAGCTTGGGGATGCCCCGGAAGGCATCCCCTCTTTCGTCTTTGTCTATCGGTAACTTTACTTGGAGGTATATTTTTATTCGCCACATGATATGTGTTTTGCTTGGAGCGTCATTTTATTTTATTTAGTTTTGCTTGCTGTTTGAATAAAATACCAAGACCTGAAATTATTAAATATTAGAGAGTCTTCACATAGCTAAATAATTATTCGACTACTCATTGATCTTCACTTATATCTTTCGGGGTAGTTTGTTGTTGCTCTAGTGCTTCACTTACATCTTTTTAGAGCATGGTGGTGGTTTTATTTTATAGAAATAGATGAACTCTCATGATTCACTTATATTATTTTGAGAGTCTTTAGAACAGCATGGTAGTTTGCTTTGGTTACGAAACTAGTCCTAATATGATGGGCATCCAAGAGGGATAAAATAAAAACTTTCATATAAAGTGCATTGAATACTATGAGAAGTTTGATACTTGATGATTGTTTTGAGATATGAAGATGGTGATATTAGAGTCATGCTAGTTGAGTAGTTGTGAATTTGAGAAATACTTGTGTTGAAGTTTGTGATTCCCGTAGCATGCACGTATGGTGATCCGTTATGTGATGAAGTCGGAGCATGATTTATTTATTGATTGTCTTCCTTATGAGTGGCGGTCGGGGACGAGCGATGGTATTTTCCTACCAATCTTGTTGTAAATATGCCCTAGAGGCAATAATAAAATGGTTATTATTATATTTCCTTGTTCATGATAATTGTCTATTGTTCATGCTATAATTGTGTTATCCGGAAATCGTAATACATGTGTGAATACATAGACCACAACATGTCCCTAGTGAGCCTCTAGTTGACTAGCTCGTTGATCAATAGATGGTTACGGTTTCCTGACCATGGACATTGGATGTCATTTATAATGGGATCACATCATCAGGAGAATGATGTGATGGACAAGACCCAATCCTAAGCATAGCACAAGATCGTGTAGTTCGTCTGCTAGAGCTTTTTTGAATGTCAAGTATCATTTCCTTAGACCATGAGATTGTGCAACTCCCGGATACCGTAGGAGTGCTTTGGGTGTACCAAACATCACAACGTAACTGTGTGACTGTAAAGGTGCACTACAGGTATCTCCGAAAGTGTCTGTTGGGTTGGAATGAATCGAGACTGGGATTTGTCACTCCGTATGACGGAGAGGTATCTCTGGGCCCACTCGGTAATGCATCATCATAATGAGCTCAGTGTGACTAAGTAGTTGGTCACGGGATCATGCATTACGGCACGAGTAAAGTGACTTGCCGGTAACGAGATTGAACGAGGTATTGGGATACCCACGATCGAATCTCGGGCAAGTAACGTACCGATTGACAAAGGGAATTGTATATGGGATTGCTTGAATCCTCGACATCATGGTTCATCCGATGAGATCATCGTGGAACATGTGGGAGTCAACATGGGTATCCAGATCCCGCTATTGGTTATTGGCCGGAGAGTTGTCTCGGTCATGTCTTCATGGTTCCCGAACCCGTAGGGTCTACACACTTAAGGTTCGATGACGCTAGGGTTATTAGGAAGACTTGTATGTGATTATGGTATGTTGTGCAGAGTCCCGGATGAGATCTCGGACGGCACAAGGATCTCCGGAATGGTCCATAGGTGAAGATTTATATGTAGGAAGTTGTCATACGGTCACCGGAAAGGTTCGGGGGCATATCGGTATTGTACCGGGGCCACCAGAGGGGTTTCGAGGGTCCACCGGGAGGGGCCACCTCTCTCGAAGGGACTAATGGGTTGTAGAGGAAAGGGAACCAGTCCTACATGGTCTGGGCGCATCCCCCCCTTGGGCCCATGCGCCTAGGGTTGGGGGGAAACTCTA
This sequence comes from Triticum dicoccoides, assembly GCF_002162155.2. Lineage (NCBI taxonomy): Eukaryota > Viridiplantae > Streptophyta > Magnoliopsida > Poales > Poaceae > Triticum > Triticum dicoccoides. The sequence goes on along the minus strand of NC_041388.1, from coordinate 300,188,890 downwards.
AAGGGGGCGCCCCCCTTGCTTGGGGGGCAAGCCCCATCCCCTTGCCCCCCCCTCTAGATCTCATCTAGAGGGGGCCGGCCCCTTCCTCCTTCCCCTATATATAGAGGGGCAAGGGGAGGGCTGCACACACCATCCAAGGCGCAGCCCCTCCCCTCCCCAACACCTCTCCTCCTCCGCAAGAGCTTGGCGAAGCCCTGCCGGAGTACTGCAGCTCCACCACCACCATGCCGTCGTGCTGCTGTTGGAGCCCTCTTCCTCAACCTCTCCCTCCTCCTTGATGGATCAAGGCATGGGGGACGTCCTCGCTCCGTACGTGTGTTGAACGCGGAGGTGCCGTCCGTTCGGCGCTAGGATCTTCGGTGATTTGGATCACGACGAGTACGACTCCATCAACCCCGTTCTCTTGAATGCTTCCGCTTGTGATCTACAAGGGTATGTAGATGCACTCCTCTCCCCGTGTTGCTAGATGACTCCATAGATTGACCTTGGTGATGCGTAGAAAATTTTAAATTTCTGCTATGTTCCCCAACAGTGGCATCATGAGCTAGGTCTATGTGTAGTTTCTATGCACGAGTAGAACACAAGTTGTTGTGGGCGTCGATTTTGTAAATTTACTTGCCGTTACTAGTTTTATCTTGATTCGGCAGCATCGTGGGATGAAGCGGCCCGGACCGACCTTACACGTACGCTTACGTGAGACTGGTTCCACCGACTAACATGCACTAGTTGCATAAGGTGGCTAGCGGGTGTCTGTCTCTCCCACTTTAGTCGGATCGGATTCGATGAAAAGGGTCCTTATGAAGGGTAAATAGAAATTGGCATATCACGTTGTGGTTTTGGCGTAGGTAAGAAACGTTCTTGCTAGAAACCTATAGCGGCCACGTAAAAACTTGCAACAACAATTAGAGGACGTCTAACTTGTTTTTGCAGCATATGCCGTGTGATGTGATATGGCCAAAAGGATGTGATGAATGATATATGTGATGTATGAGATTGATCATGTTCTTGTAATAGGAATCACGACTTGCATGTCGATGAGTATGAAAACCGGCAGGAGCCATAGGAGTTGTCTTAATTTATTTATGACCTGCGTGTCAACTTATACGTCATGTAATTACTTTACTTTATTGCTAACCGTTAGCCATAGTAGTAGAAGTAATAGTTGACGAGACAACTTCATGAAGACACGATGATGAGATCATGATGATGGAGATCATGGTGTCATGCTGGTGACGACGATGATCATGGCGCCCCGAAGATGGAGATCAAAAGGAGCAAAATGATATTGGCCATATCATGTCACTATTTGATTGCATGTGATGTTTATCATGTTTTACATCTTATTTGCTTAGAACGACGGTAGCATAAATAAGATGATCCCTTGCAATAATTTCAAGAAAGTGTTCCCCCTAACTGTGCACCGTTGCTAAGGTCCGTTGTTCTGAAGCACCACGTGATGATCGGGTGTGATAGGTTCTAATGTTCGCATACAACGGGTGTAAGCCAGATTTACACACGCAAAACACTTAGGTTGACTTGACGAGCCTAGCATGTACAGACATGGCCTCAGAACACGGAAGACCGAAAGGTCGAACATGAGTTGTATGGAAGATACAATCAACATGAAGATGTTCACCGATGATGACTAGTCCGTCTCACGTGATGATCGTACACAGCCTAGTTGAATCGGATCATGTATCACTTAGATGACTAGAGGGATGTCTATCTGAGTGGGAGTTCATTAAATAATTTGATTAGATGAACTTAATTATCATGAACTTATTCTAAAATCTTTACAATATGTCTTGTAGATCAAATGGCCCACGCTAATGTTGTCCTCAACTTCAACGTGTTCCTAGAGAAAACCAAGCTGAAAGACGATGGTAGCAACTATACGGACAGGGTCCGGAACTTGAGGATCATCCTCATAGCTGCCAAGAAAGCATATGTCCTTGAAGCACCGCTAGGTGAAGCACCACCCCCAGCAAACCAAGACGTTATGAATGCTTGGCAGTCCCGTGCTGATGATCACTCCCTGGTTCAGTGCGGCATGCTTTACAGCTTAGAACCGGGGCTCCAGAAGCGTTTTGAGAAACACAGAGCATATGAGATGTTCCAAGAGCTGAAAATGATTTTCCAAGCTCATGCCCGGGTTGAGAGATATGAAGTCTCCGACAAGTTCTACAGTTGTAGGATGGAGGAGAATAGTTCCGTCAGCGAGCACATACTCAAAATGTCTAGGTTGCACAACCGCTTGTCTCGGCTGGGAGTTAATCTCCTGGATGATGCGGTCATTGACAGAATCCTTCAGTCGCTCCCACCTAGCTACAAGAGCTTTGTGATGAACTTCAATATGCAGGGGATGGAAAAGACCATTCCTGAGGTATATTCAATGCTGAAATCAGCGGAGGTGGAAATCAAAAAGGAACATCAAGCGTTGATGCTGAATAAAACCACTAAGTTCAAGAAGGGCAAGGGTAAAAAGAACTTCAAGAAGGACGGCAAGGGAGTTGCCGCACCTGGTAAGCAAGCTACCGGGAAGAAGACAAAGAATGGACCCAAACCCGAGACTGAGTGTTTTTATTGCAAGGGAAGTGGACACTGGAAGCGGAACTGCCCCAAGTACTTAGCAGACAAGAAGGCCGACAACACCAAAGGTATATGTGATATACATGTTATTGATGTGTACCTTACTAGTACTCGTAGTAGCTCCTGGGTATTTGATACCGGTGCGGTTGCTCATATTTGTAACTCAAAACAGGAGCTGCGGAATAAGCGGAGACTGGTGAAGGACGAGGTGACGATGCACATCGGGAATGGTTCCAAGGTCGATGTGATCGCTGTCGGCACGCTACCTCTACATTTACCTACGGGATTAGTTTTAAACCTCAATAATTGTTATTTAGTGCCAGCTTTAAGCATGAACATTGTATCAGGATCTCGTTTAATACGAGATGGCTACTCATTTAAATCTGAGAATAATGGTTGTTCTATTTATATGAGAGATATGTTTTATGGTCATGCCCCGCTGGTCAATGGTTTATTCTTATTTAATCTCGAACGTGATGTTACACATATTCATAGTGTGAATACCAAAAGATGTAAGGTTGATAATAATAGTCCCACATACTTGTGGCACTGCCGCCTTGGTCACATTGGTGTCAAACGCATGAAGAAACTCCATGCAGATGGACTTTTGGAGTCTCTTGATTATGAATCATTTGACACGTGCGAACCATGCCTCATGGGCAAAATGACCAAGACTCCGTTCTCTGGAACAATGGAGCGAGCAACCAACTTATTGGAAATCATACATACTGATGTGTGCGGTCCAATGAGTGTTGAGGCTCGCGGTGGCTATCGTTATGTTCTCACCCTCACTGATGACTTGAGTAGATATGGGTATGTCTACTTAATGAAACACAAGTCTGAGACCTTTGAAAAGTTCAAGGAATTTCAGAGTGAGGTTGAGAATCAACGTGACAGGAAAATCAAGTTCTTACGACCAGATCGTGGGGGAGAATATTTGAGTCACGAATTTGGCATGCACTTAAGGAAATGTGGAATAGTTTCACAACTCACGCCGCCTGGAACACCTCAGCGTAATGGTGTGTCCTAACATCGTAATTGCACTCTATTGGATATGGTGCAATCTATGATGTCTCTTAGCGATCTACCGCTGTCATTTTGGGGCTATGCTTTAGAGACTGCCGCATTCACTTTAAATAGGGCTCCGTCGAAATCCGTTGAGACGACATCGTATGAATTATGGTTTGGGAAGAAACCTAAGTTGTCGTTTCTAAAAGTTTGGGGATGTGATGCTTACGTGAAGAAACTTCAACCTGAAAAGCTCGAACCCAAATAGGAAAAATGCGTCTTCATAGGATACCCTAAAGAAACTATTGGGTATACCTTCTACCTCAGATCCGAAGGCAAGATCTTTGTTGCCAAGAATGGATCCTTTCTAGAGAAAGAGTTTCTCTCGAAAGAAGTAAGTGGGAGGAAAGTAGAACTTGATGAAGTATTGCCTCTTGAACCGGAGAGTGGCGCAGCTCAAGAAAATGTTCCTGAGGTGCCTGCACCGACTAGAGAGGAAGTTAATGATGATGATCATGAAACTTCAGATCAAGTTGCTACTGAACTTCGTAGGTCCACAAGGACACGTTCCGCACCAGAGTGGTATGGCAACCCTGTCCTGGAAATCATGTTGTTGGACAATGGTGAACCTTCGAACTATGAAGAAGCGATGGCGGGCCCAGATTCCGACAAATGGCTGGAAGCCATGAAATCCGAGATAGGATCCATGTATGAAAACGAAGTATGGACTTTGACTAACTTGCCTGATGATCGGTGAGCCATAGAAAATAAATGGATATTTAAGAAGAAGACAAACGTGGATGGTAATGTGACCATCTATAAGGCTCGGCTTGTTGCTAAGGGTTATCGACAAGTTCAAGGGGTTGACTACGATGAGACTTTCTCACTCGTAGCGAAGCTGAAGTCCGTCCGAATCATGTTAGCAATTGCCGCATTCTATGATTATGAGATATGGCAAATGGACGTCAAAACGACATTCCTTAATGGTTTCCTTAAGGAAGAATTGTATATGATGCAGCCGGAAGGTTTTGTCGATCCTAAGAATGCTAACAAGGTGTGCAAGCTCCAACGCTCAATCTATGGGCTAGTGCAAGCATCTCGGAGTTGGAACATTCGATTTGATGAGATGATCAAAGCGTTTGGGTTTACGCAGACTTATGGAGAAGTCTGTGTTTACAAGAAAGTGAGTGGGAGCTCTGTAGCATTTCTCATATTATATGTGGATAACATACTATTGATGGGAAATGATACAGAATTCTTGGAAAGCATAAAGGCCTACTTGAACAAGTGTTTTTCAATGAAGGATCTTGGAGAAGCTGCTTATATATTAGGCATCAAGGTCTATAGAGATAGATCGAGACGCCTCATTGGTCTTTCACGGAGTACGTACCTTGAGAAGATATTGAAGAAGTTCAATATGGATCAGTCAAAGAAGTGGTTCTTGCCTGTGTTGCAAGGTACGAGATTGAGCACGGCTCAATGCCCGACCACGGCAGAAGATAGAGAAAAGATGAGTGTCGTCCCCTATGCCTCGGCCATAGGGTCTATTATGTATGCCATGGTGTGTACCAGACCTGATGTAAACCTTGTCGTAAGTTTGGTAGGAAGGTACCAAAGTAATCCCGGCATGGAACACTGGACAGCGGTCAAGAATATCCCGAAGTACCTGAAAATGACTAAGGATATGTTTCTCGTTTATGGAGGTGACGAAGAGCTCGTCGTAAAGGGTTATGTCAATGCTAGCTTCGACACAGATCTGGATGACTCCAAGTCACAAATCGGATACGTGTATATTTTGAATGGTGGGGCAGTCAGCTGGTGCAGTTGCAAGCAAAGCGTCGTGGCGGGATCTACATGTGAAGCGGAGTACATGGCAGCCTCGGAGGCAGCACAAGAAGCAATCTGGGTGAAGGAGTTCATTACCGACCTAGGAGTTATTCCCAATGCGTCGGGCCCGATGACTCTCTTCTGTGACAACACTGGATCTATTGCCCTTGCCAAGGAGCCCAGGTTTCACAGAAAGACCAGACATATCAAGCGTCGCTTCAACTCCATTCATGAAAATGTTCAAAATGGAGACATAGATATTTGTAAAGTGCATACGGACCTGGATGTCGCAGATCCGTTGACTAAACCTCTCCCTCGAGCAAAACATGATCAACACCAGAACTCTATGGGTGTTCGATTCATCACAATGTAACTAGATTATTGACTCTAGTGCAAGTGGGAGACTGTTGGAAATATGCCCTAGAGGCAATAATAAAATGGTTATTATTATATTTCCTTGTTCATGATAATTGTCTATTGTTCATGCTATAATTGTGTTATCCAAAAATCGTAATACATGTGTGAATACATATACCACAACATGTCCCTAGTGAGCCTCTAGTTGACTAGCTCGGTGATCAATAGATGGTTACGGTTTCCTGACCATGGACATTGCATGTCATTGATAACGGGATCACATCATCAGGAGAATGATGTGATGGACAAGACCCAATCCTAAGCATAGCACAATATCGTGTAGTTCGTCTGCTAGAGCTTTTCTGAATGTCAAGTATCATTTCCTTAGACCATGAGATTGTGCAACTCCCGGATAATGTAGGAGTGCTTTGGGTGTACCAAACGTCACAACATAACTAGGTGACTATAAAGGTGCACCACAGGTATCTCCGAAAGTGTCTGTTGGGTTGGCATGAATCGAGACTGGGATTTGTCACTCCGTATGACGGAGAGGTATCTCTGGGCCCACTCAGTAATGCATCATCATAATGAGCTTAGTGTGACTAAGTAGTTTGTCACGGGATCATGCATTATGGCACGAGTAAAGTGACTTGCCGGTAACGAGATTGAACGAGGTATTGGGATACTGACGATCGAATCTCGGGCAAGTAACGTACCGATTGACAAAGGGAATTGTATACGGGATTGCTTGAATCCTCAACATCGTGGTTCATCCGATGAGATCATCATGGAACATGTGGGAGTCAACATGGGTATCCAGATCCCGCTGTTGGTTATTGGCCGGATAGTTGTCTCGGTCATGTCTGCGTGGTTCCCGAACCCGTAGGGTCTACACACTTAAGGTTCGATGACGCTAGGGTTATTAGGAAGACTTGTATGTGATTACCGAATGTTGTTCGGAGTCCCGGATGAGATCCCAGACGTCACGAGGAGTTCTGGAATGGTCCGGAGGTGAAGATTTATATGTAGGAAGTTGTTATATGGTCACCGGAAAGGTTCGGGGGCATATCGGTATTGTACCGGGGCCACCGAAGGGGTTCCGGGGGTCCACCGGGAGGGGCCACCTCTCTAGGAGGGCCTAATGGGTTGTAGAGGAAAGGGAACCAGCCCTACATGGGCTGGGCGCATCCCCCCTTGGGCCCATGCGCCTAGGGTTGGGGGGGAAACCCTAAAGGGGGCGCCCCCCTTGCTTGGGGGGCAAGCCCCCTCCCCTTGCCCCCCCCTCTAGATCTCATCTAGAGGGGGCCGGCCCCTTCCTCCTTCCCCTATATATAGAGGGGCAAGGGGAGGGCTACACACACCATCCAAGGCGCGACCCCTCCCCTCCCCAACACCTCTCCTCCTCCGCAAGAGCTTGGCGAAGCCCTGCCGGAGTACTGCAGCTCCACCACCACCACGCCGTCGTGCTGCTGTTGGAGCCCTCTTACTCAACCTCTCCCTCCTCCTTGCTGGATCAAGGCGCGGGAGACGTCTTCACTCCGTACGTGTGTTGAACGCGGAGGTGCCGTCCGTTCGGCGCTAGGATCTTCGGTGATTTGGATCACGACGAGTACGACTCCATCAACCCCGTTCTCTTGAACGCTTCCGCTCGCGATCTACAAGGGTATGTAGATGCACTCCTCTCCCCTCGTTGCTAGATGACTCCATATATTGATCTTGGTGATGCGTAGAAAATTTTAAATTTTTGCTACGTTCCCCAACAAATCTATCCCCTAGGAGCATGCACATAGTACTTTGTTTCGATAACTAATAGATTTTTGCAATAAGTATGTGAGTTCTTTATGACTAATGTTGAGTCCATGGATTATACGCACTTTCATCCTTCCACCATTGCTAGCCTCTCTAGTACCGCGCAACTTTCGCCAATACCTTAAACCCACCATATACCTTTCTCAAAACAGCCACCATACCTACCTATCATGGCATTTCCATAGCCATTCCGAGATATATTGCCATGCAACTTTCCACCGTTCCATTTATTATGACACACTCCATCATTGTAATATTGCTTGCATGATCATGTAGTTGACATTGTATTTGTGGCAAAGCCACCGTTCATAATTCTTTCATACATGTCACTCTTGATTCATTGCATATCCCGGTACACTGCCGGAGGCATTCACATAGAGTCATATTTTGTTCTAAGTATTGAGTTGTAATTGTTGAGTTGTAAGTAAATAAAAGTGTGATGATCATCATTTTTAGAGCATTGTCCCAAGTGAGGAAAGGATGATGGAGACTATAATTCCCCCACAAGTCGAGATGAGACTCCGGACTAAAAAAAGAGGCCATAAAAAAGAGAAAAGGCCCAAATAAAAAAAGAGAAAAAGAGAGAAGGGACAATGCTACTATCCTTTTACCACACTTGTGCTTCAAAGTAGCACCATGATCTTCATGATAGAGAGTCTCCTATGTTGTCACTTTCATATACTAGTGGGAATTTTTCATCATAGAACTTGGCTTGTATATTCCAATGATGGGCTTCCTCAAAATGCCCTAGGTCTTAGTGAGCAAGTGAGTTGGATGCACACCCACTTAGTTCCTTTTGTTGAGCTTTCATATATTTATAGCTCTAGTGCATCCATTGCATGGCAATCCCTACTCACCACATTGATATCTATTGATGGGCATCTCCATAGCCCATTCATATGCCTAGTTGGTGTGAGACTATCTTCTCCCTCTTTGTCTTCTCCACAACCACCATTCTATTCCACCTATAGTGCTCTACCCATGGCTCACGCTCATATATTGCGTGAAGATTGAAAAAGTTTGAGAACATCAAAAGTATGAAACAATTGCTTGGCTTGTCATCGGGGTTGTGCATGATTTAAATATTTTGTGTGATGAAGATAGAGCATAGCCAGACTATATGATTTTGTAGGGATAGCTTTCTTTGGCCATGTTATTTTGAGAAGACATGATTGCTTAGTTAGTATGCTTGAAGTATTATTGTTTTTATGTCAATATTAAATTTTTGTCTAGAATTATGGATCTGAATATTCTTGCCACAATAAAGAGAATTACATGGATAAATATGTTAGGTAGCATTCCACATCAAAAATTCTGTTTTTATCATTTACCTACTCGGGGATAAGCAGGAATTAAGCTTGGGGATGCTGATATGTCTCCAACGTATATATAATTTTTGATTGTTCCATGCTATTATATTATCAACTTTGGATGTTTTATATGCATTTATATGCTATTTTATATGATTTTTGGGACTAACCTATTAACCCAGAGCCCAGTGCCAGTTTCTGTTTTCCCCTTGTTTCATTGTTTCATAGAAAAGGAATATCAAACGGAGTCCAAACAGAATGAAACCTTTGGGAGAGTTATTTTTGGAACGGAACCAATCCAGAAGACTTGGGGTGTACGTAAGGGAAGCAACGAGGAAGGCACGAGGCAGGGGGCACGCCCACCCCCTGGGCGCGCCCTCCACCCTCGTGGGCCCCTTGTTGCTCCCCTGACGTATTTCTTCCTCCTATATATACCAATATATCCTAAAACCATCGGGAAGCACAATAGATCGGGAGTTCCGTCGCCAGAAGCCTCCGTAGCCACCGAAAACCAATCTAGACCCGTTCGGCACCCTGCCGGAGGGGGAATCCCTCACTGGTGGCCATCTTCATCATCCCAGCGCTCTCCATGACAAGGAGGGAGTAGTTCACCCTCGGGGCTGAGGGTATGTACCAGTAGCTATGTGTTTGATCTCTCTCTCTCTCTCTCTCTCTCGTGTTTTTGAGGTGATACGATCTTGATGTATCGTGAGCTTTGCTATTATAGTTGGATCTTATGATGTTTCTCCCCCTCTACTCTCTTGTAATGGATTGAGTTTTCCCTTTGAAGTTATCTTATCGGATTGAGTCTTTAAGGATTTGAGAACACTTGATGTATGTCTTGCGTGGGATACCCGTGGTGACAATGGGGTATTCTATTGATCCACTTGATGTATGTTTTGGTGATCAACTTGCGGGTTTCGCCCATGAACCTATGCATAGGGGTTGGCACACGTTTTCGTCTTGACTCTCCGGTAGAAACTTTGGGGCACTCTTTGAAGTACTTTGTGTTGGTTTGAATAGATGAATCTGAGATTGTGTGATGCATATCGTATAATCATACCCATGGATACTTGAGGTGACATTGGAGTATCTAGGTGACATTAGGGTTTTGGTTGATTTGTGTCTTAAGGTGTTATTCTAGTACGAACTCTATGATAGATTGAACGGAAAGAATAGCTTTATGTTATTTTACTACGGACTCTTGAATAGATCGATCAAAAAGGATAACTTTGAGGTGGTTTCGTAACCTACCATAATCTCTTCGTTTGTTCTCCGCTATTAGTGACTTTGGAGTGACTCTTTGGTGCATGTTGAGGGATAGTTATATGATTCAATTATGTTATTATTGTTGAGAGAACTTACACTAGTGAAAGTATGAACCCTAGGCCTTGTTTCCTAGCATTGCAATACCGTTTGTGCTCACTTTTATCATTAGTTACCTTGCTGTTTTTATATTTTCAAATTACAAAAACCTATATCTACCATCCATATTGCACTTGTATCACCATCTCTTCGCCGAACTAGTGCACCTATACAATTTACCATTGTATTGGGTGTGTTGGGGACACAAGAGACTCTTTGTTATTTGGTTGCAGGGTTGTTTGAGAGAGACCATCTTCATCCTACGCCTCCCACGGATTGATAAACCTTAGGTCATCCACTTGAGGGAAATTTACTACTGTCCTACAAACCTCTGCACTTGGAGGCCCAACAACGTCTACAAGAAGAAGGTTGTGTAGTAGACATCAAGCTCTTTTCTAGCGCCGTTGCTGGGGAGGTGAGTGCTTGAAGGTATATCTTTAGATCTTGCAATCGAATCTTTTTGTCTATTGTTTTAGCACTAGTTTAGTTTATAAAAGAGAACTACAAAAAAATATGGAATTGAGTTTGCCTCGTACGCTTCATCTTTTTAATATCTTTCGTGAGTATGATGGAAAGGAAAATTTTGCCCAACTGCTAGAAGAAGAATGCATTAGAATGTTTGGCACTAAATATTTGAATGATGAGCATGATTGCAATATTGTTAGTATGAATTCCTTGAATATCCATGATGCTAATGATATGCAAAGCCACAAGCTTGGGGAAGCTATGTTTGATGAAGATGATATTTTTTGTCCCCCAAGTTTTGATGAGCAAATTTATTATGATGAAAGCATGCCTCATATTTATTATGATTATATTGATGAAAGTGGATTTGGATAGGTCATGACTTTATTTTGTGATGAATCCACTATTTCGGAAGAGGTTCCTATTGATTATGAGAACAAAGTTACTATCTATGATGATTATTGTGATGACTTGTATGCTATAAAGAATAATGATATCCATGAAACTTGTCATCATGATTTTAGTTTTCAATTGTATTATGCCTCACATGATAATTATTTTGTTGAGTTTGCTCCCACTATTATTCATGAGAAGAATTTTGCTTGTGTGGAGAATAATAAAATTTCTATGCTTGTAGATCATGAAAAGAATGCTTTAGGTGCTGGTTATATTGTTGAATTCATTCATGATGCTACTGAAAATTATTATGAGGGAGGAACATATGCTTGTAGGAATTGCAATAATATCAAGTTTCCTTTCTATGTGCTTAAAGTTTTGAAGTTATGCTTGTTTTGCCTTCCTATGCTAGTTGATTATTGTTCCTATAAGTTGTTCGCTCACAAAATCCCTATGCACACGGCTAAACAATCAACTTGTGTGTCTATGGGGTGCCCCCTCCCCTGTATATAAAGGGGTGGAGGAGGGGGGCGGCTGGCCACCTTGGGTGCGCCCCCAAGGGGGGAATCCTACTCCTACTAGGAGTAGGTTCGACCCTTTCCTAGTCCTACTAGGAGGGGGAAGGAAAGGATAGAGGGGAGGAAGGAAAGGGGGGCGACCCCCTTCCCAATTTGGATTGGGCTTGGGGGGCGCCCTCCTCTTGGCCTTCTACTCTCTCTTCCACTAAAGCCCATGTAGGCCCATTAACCCCCTCGGGGTTCCGGTAACCTCCCGGTACTCCGGTAAATGCCCGAACTCATCCGAAACCATTCAGGTGTCCAAACATAACCTTCCAATATATAAATCTTCATGTCTCGACCATTTCGAGACTCCTTGTCATGTCCGTGATCACATCTGGGACTCCGAACTACCTTTGGTACATCAAAACACATAAACTCATAATATCGATCGTCATCGAACGTTAAGCGTGCGGACCCTACGGGTTCGAGAACTATATAGACATGACCGACACTCATCTCCGGTCAATAACCAATAGCGGAACCTGGATGCTTGTATTGGTTCCTACATATTCTACGAAGATCTTTATCGGTCAAACCGCATAACAACATACGTTGTTCCCTTTGTCATCGGTATGTTACTTGCCCGAGATTCGATCATCGGTGTCTCAATACGTAGTTCAATCTCGTTACTGGCAAGTCTCTTTACTCGTTCCGTAATGCAACATCCTGCAACTAACTCATTAGTCACATTGCTTTCAAGGCTTATAGTGATGTGCATTACCGAGAGGGCCCAGAGATACCTCTTCGATACACAAAGTGACAAATCCTAATCTCTATTTATGCCAACTCAACAAACACCATCGAAGACACCTGTAGAGCATCTTTATAATCACCCAGTTACGTTGTGACGTTTAATAGCACACAAGGTGTTCCTCCAGTATTTGGGAGTTGCATAATCTCATAGTCAGAGAAACATGTATAAGTCATGATGAAAGCAATAGCAATAAAACTTAAACGATCATTTAAGCTAAGCTAACGGATGGGTCTTGTCCATCACATCATTCTCTAACGATGTGATCCCGTTCATCAAATGACAACACATGTCTATGGTCAGAAAACTTAATTAACGAGCTAGTCAAGTACAAGCATACTAGGGACACTCTGTTTTGTCTATGTATTCACACATGTACTAAGTTTCCGGTTAATACAATTCTAGCATGAATAATAAACATTTATCTGATATAAGGAAATATAAATAACAACTTTATTATTGCCTCTAGGGCATATTTCCTTCAAATTTTGCATAGCCTTACCCCCTCTATGCCACGAACCTCCTCCGCATGAGCCAATAAACTTGATAACCCTTCCGCGCACAATGATAAAGGGCCCCCCTAGCGAAGACCCCTAGTGGGAATAAATTATTCCGTTTTCCGGTCCTTGAACCCGACATTATATCTAATAGGAGAAAGACAAGCCATAAGAAGGACAATGAAATCCCGAGCATCATCTTTTGTAAAATATCCATTCCACTACGTCACAGGCCTTATGCACACCCAATTAACTCTCATATACAAAAGCCCAGAACCTTTCAAATAGTCTAGATATGAAGCTAGGATCGGATATGACTAGTCATCTCTTGGTCAGTATGCGGTTGTAGATTGTTTCCGAGATAGCTAACAATGCAGAGCAGTGTTCTCGACTATTTATACCAGATTCGCTGATAAAATAAAAGAGAGATTCCAAGATTATGATAGGTTTGGTTTTAGCTCAACTTTGCTTCATCAAATATTTGGCTAGCTAAATGGTTAGTTGCTTGCCCATGAGATGCCAGAGATTGCCAACATTTTCCCCGCAAGTCCATAGACTGCATGTTGTGTCATCGGGTCTTTTTTCTTTTCCTTTTTAAGAACTTATGATCTACCCATCACCTATCACGGTAATAAAAAAACACCAGAAGTAACAAAACTTATAACAAGATCCATAGACCACCTAGTGATAACTATAAGAACTAGAGCGAGCCGAACGCTCCTTCCTCTTTGGAGTGGGTCCAACCTTGTTATAGTAGACAAATAGTTTCAAATAGTAAAGATAGCATTCGCTATTGCATCCGGAATAGCGCTAGCGCAATAGCCTACGCTATTGCTCAAATTAAATGTTATTACTTTTTGTTAATGATCTATAAATATACACAATAATATAGGTTTCTACAAATCCGTTACGTTGACATAGCGCCCGCAATGTCGCCCGCTATGCGGACCCCAATCCGCTACCAGCCCGCTATCTGCTATTTAAAACCAAAATACTAGCCCATCAAAATAAACAACTGTCGTCGAAGTTTAAGTTGGAAGGATCCAACTTTGACATCACTTGAACGAAGTGGATCCAAGCAAATCCACCAAAGACCAACACCAAACTGAATCCCGCGAGATCGCACATCTCCACACGCCTCCGATGATGCTAGATGCACCGCCAAGCTATGGCTAGGCAAGAAGGACCTTATTTCATCATCAGAGAGGGCCACCACCTCACCTACTTGAGCAAGACAAAACCCTAATGAACTAAAAAATGTAACTAAAACGGTGCTGCATCCCTCCCATTGGCAAGGGCTGGGTCCATCACGCCTCCATGGGCTTAAGGCCACGAGAGACGTGGCGGACTGGTGGCGCCATGGCGGGGTGACAGAAAACATGAAAACCTATTCGCCTTGTCGCCCAGAGAAGCGAGATGAAGGGGGCACAAGGTGCTTGTCTTAATGCTCACCATGGAGTCTTTCAACGCGCCAGTTTCCACGCCGTTTGATTTTAGCTCCTTGTCCCTTGTGTGTGTGTGTGTTGCGATGGAAAGGATGTCATCTTGCAATCTGGTGTTGCACGATAGAGACGTTGCGCTATAGTGGTGTCCTAATTTTCTCTCAAAACAATCATCAAGTCGTTAGCATGCTAATACTTAACAACAAACAAAACATATTATTTTATCATTACCAAAAAAATTGGTAGCGTGAGAATCAACCCGTGTTTGAATGGGCAGTGATGTTCGAGCCCACTAGGGATCAAACTTTAGGTTTGACGCTTTGGTATTTTGTAAAGACGTAATATTTTTCCAGCCGGAGACGACTGTGATGACTTTGTGATTCCACAGACTCAATGTCTCTAGGTGCTCATAAAATTAGAATGTATATGTTTGCATTCATAGAAAAGAGTGTATGTGCATGTTTGTGATCGTCTGCATCATGCTTCTTAAATTCTTTGATAAACACGAATTTTTTCTTGTTAATGTTTAAAATTTGACATAAAAAATTCCTTGAGCCAACTAAATTCATAGGAGGGGCTTTTTTATTATGTATTATTTATTTATTATCTATTTAAAGCATGATAGCTCAATTTTAAATATGGGTTTTAACTATAATTTTTAAATATAAGGTTTTTTTGAACACAATAGAAACACATACGCTCATGCATAGATACGTACAGTCACCCACATGTACACATGCAGGTACACCCTACCTCTAGGAAAATGTGACCACCAATGTCAAGTTTAGGACTTGAACTCTGATGAATTGGTTTCACCATAAAAAATTTAACCGTTTGACCCATGCTCAATTTGCAATTTTAGATATGAAGCTGATAACCACACATACCATGTGTCCTTTTTTGTTGTTGTTGAAGAGATGGTAACGTGAGTTTTGACCAACCTAAAACACACCCAAAACACGCGGAACGGCCGCGCCATAACACACCAGACACCACCTCGCTAGTCCGCTACGTTCGCCGCCTAGGAACCGCACGTCAAGCCGCGACCTGGCACGCCCCGACTGCGCCACCCGTGCCGCTTCCGCCCACCGTGTGGACCATATAGTAGGAGATCCCAAACCCCCTCTCGCGAGCATTCCACCGTTACACACACCTTTGCCCCCCCCC
>NC_041388.1:300170911-300173158 GCF_002162155.2 Triticum dicoccoides | reverse complement strand
TCCAAGCAAATCCACCAAAGACCAACACCAAACTAAATCCTGCGAGATCGCACATCTCCACATGCCTCCGATGACGCTAGATGCACTGTCAAGCTAGGGCCAGGCGAGAAGGACCTTATTTCATCATCAGAGAGGGCCACCACCTCACCTACTTGAGCAAGACAAAACCCTAATGAACTAAAAAATGTAACTAAAACAGTGCTGCATCCCTCCCACCGGCAAGGGCTGGGTCCACCATGCCTCCATGGGCTTAAGGCCACGAGAGACGTGGCGGACTGGTGGCGCCATGGCGGGGTGACAGAAGACATGAAAACCTATTCGCCTTGTCGCCCAGAGAAGCGAGACGAAGGGGGCACAAGGTGCTTGTCTTAATGCTCACCATGGAGTCTTTCAACGCACCAGTTTCCACGCCGTTTGATTTTAGCTCCTTGTCCCTCGTGTGTGTGTGTGTGTGTTGCGATGGAAAGGATGTCATCTTGCAATCTGGTGTTGCACGATAGAGACGTTGCGCTATAGTGGTGTCCTAATTTTCTCTCAAAACAATCATCAAGTCGTTGGCATGCTAATACTTAACAACAAACAAAACATATTATTTTATCATTACCAAAAAAATTGGCAGCGTGAGAATCAACCCGTGTTTGAATGGGCAGTGATGTTCGAGCCCACCAGGGATCAAACTTTAGGTTTGACGCTTTGGTATTTTGTAAAGACGCAATATTTTTCCAGCCGGAGACGACTGTGATGACTTTGTGATTCCACAGACTCAATGTCTCTAGGTGCTCATAAAATTAGAATGTATATGTTTGCATTCATAGAAAAGAGTGTATGTGCATGTTTGTGATCGTCTGCATCATGCTTCTTAAATTCTTTGATAAACGCGAGTTTTTTCTTGTTAATGTTTAAAATTTGACATAAAAATTCCTTGAGCCAACTAAATTCATAGGAGGGCCTTTTTTTATTATGTCTTATTTATTTATTATCTATTTAAAGCATGATAGCTCAATTTTAAATATGGGTTTTAACTATAACTTTTAAATATAAGGTTTTTTGAACAATATAGAAACACATACGCTCATGCATAGATACGTACAGTCACCCACATGTACACATGCACGTACACCCTATCTCTAGGAAAATGTGACCATCAGTGTCAAGTTTAGGACTTGAACTTTGATGGATTGGTTTCACCACAAAGAATTTAACCGTATGACCCATGCTCAATTTGCAATTTTAGATATAAAGCTGATAACCACACATACCATGTGTCCTTTTTTGTTGTTGTTGAAGAGATGGGAACGGCCGCGCCATGGCACACCAGACACTACCTCGCTAGTCCGCTACGTTCATCGCCTAGGAACCGCACGTCAAGCCGCGACCTGGCACGCCCCGGCTGCGCCACCCGGGCCGCTTCCGCCCACCGCGCGGACCATATAGTAGGAGATCCCAAACCCCCTCTCGCGAACCTTCCACTGTTACACACACCTTTGCCCCCGTCCCTCCCCCGTCCGATCCCCCGCCCCTCCGTTTTCGGCGCGGCCGCGAGGAGAGTTCGTCGGCGGCGGCGATGAGGTCGGCCCTGAGCCGCCTGATCCGTTCCTCCTGCTCCGTCTCGCCCTCCCGTCTCAGGTGACCCCCGGCGTCCCTTCTCGTGTCACGCGTTTCATACGTCCCCGAGGACAGAGCTCGGGGAATGGGGGGGAAATAATCCTCAATTCGTCAATTTGCGACATTGCGGCGGTTTTATCGCAGTCGCGAGCCGCATTTGGCGGCCGGATTGTGGCGCGAAATCCTCGTATTTTTCTTGCTGCCGAGATATCATCGCCGACTGTGTTTTCTCTTACCTTGGGTGGGATGATGTGAGCAGCTCGCCAGTTCTGTTGAAGAACGGCAAGGCGTTCTCGAGCGATGCCACGCCCAGGGATTCCGGCCGGGTCGACGAGCCTTTCAAAGTCGAGGAGGCAGAACCCGTGAAGGTGCCGCCGCCGCCGCCTTCTCCTCATAAGGTAATAAATAGTGCCATGATTGCATTTTCCTAGTTTGCTGGAGATCGTTTTGTTACAACCTGGTGGTACTGTTCATCGTACCCATATATGCTCCGAGAGGCTCATTGTTTTTTCCATGTGGATGAGCACCGTGCCACCAATAGATCCGTCCTTTTGTGGATGGAACAGTTTCCCCCATGCCCACTGGAATTACATTGTATGCAATCATGTACGATGTTGGTTGGTAGCACTCAGTTCCCTCGGT
>NC_041388.1:300124284-300170655 GCF_002162155.2 Triticum dicoccoides | reverse complement strand
GGTACTTCTGACCTTACTTTATCAGTTTATATTAGTAGTTGATAATTTTTATTGGGAGTGAGGCTCTTATAAACGAACATAAGGCCTGCTTCTTGTCTTAATAAGGTAAATCAATTATACATCAGAAAGCAGAAATACCACACATATATAGCTGAGAATATCAGGGGACAAGTGGAGAAAATTGGATACCCCTGTTTAGTTTCTACCTTCACCCTTATTTTGCTTCATTAACATTTGTATTGACACTTCTCATTGATAATCATGTTATACATGTATGCACGACATTTCCACATGGAATGGTGTTTCATCCATGCACAGCTGTGCATGTATACTGTTTTATTTGTAGATGTTTTCTTTTTGGTATTACTGTTGTAGCTCATTATATGTTTTTGGCATGTTTGACACAATTTGTGAGTGTGTTTGTTCTTGTGTTCCATCTTCTGTTAGGATTACCGAGCTGCCTCTGACGTTTGTGTCGATATAGCTGCTTGTGCTAGGTGGAAGTGGTTTCGTTGGTTCACATGTTTGCAAGGAGGCTTTGGAGAGAGGATTTGTTGTCTCTAGTCTAAATAGGTAATTCCATAAGCTATTTTTGTGAACTGATATTTTTTTCTTTACTTCTTCTTTAGCCTTTGCATGCACGTGGGTTGCACTTTTTTATTTGTCCGTAAGCTGTTGAAAACTATTGTAAAAGAATAAATAAGAAATTGATATCTATCCTGGTCTCCTGGATGTTAACTGAAAATTAAACATATAGTTATGGACAAATATAACCCTTTATTCTACCTGTAGATAAGATGACAAAGTCCTCCAATTTTCTGTTGATGCTCTTGGCTTCAGCACTACATGAAAGCTTCCCATTCCCCCATTTCATATTTCTCCATTGTGTCATCATAGTTGTTCTGATGATGGCTTGTTTGCTGTATGTACTTCTGTAGTAGCTCTCAGTTTGTTGGACATATGTTGAAAAAACTCTCATAAAGCTGTTTGTGAAAATTCCACTTGCCTCATGAATTCACGATATCAAGTTTTCAACCATGGTTCGTCTATACATCTTAGGAACCATAAGATACACTTGGAATTCTGCTTTGAAGATGAAATCGTTGGTTTTGTTCACTTAAGCTACACAAATCATCCTATTTAGCTTTAGCTTACTCATGCTTGATAGGAAGCTGACAGTTGAGTCGAGGCCAAACAGATCCGCGTGAGTGGGCAAGTGATCTGGAACAAGCATGTCAATTTACTAGGAGAACCTATCCGGACTCTTCACTTTCCAAACTAGACACAAAAACATCTTCCTAATAGATGGCCTTCACTTCTTTAGAATCGTGGGAATATTTATCTCTCTCACAAGTTTTTCATCTCAGTCTTTTGTCTATGCCTCCCCCAAGAGACTCTAACACCGTTCAAGCCATGCCTTCTAGCAGCTCTTTCAATGATGGTCACCGAGCTGTTTGGATATTATAATTGTTCTTTAATGTCACAACATAAGCATCTGGTATATGTTTCCTATAGTAGAATGGACTCACAGAAATCTTCGTAGAAAAAAATTGAGTGAATTCTGCTTGTTAAAATTTGCATTAGGTTTTCCATGCTATAGTTTCTCCGAGCAAAGATTTCTACTATCAAACAGCCCTAGTTAACACTTCATGACAATTTGCAAACAATCCTTTACCCCAGCGCGATCCTTTCTTCTTTGCAATATGCACATTTTGGGATTTCCTTCAAATAGCTGACTGAACTGGACATAATTCCGCAACTGGTTTTGAAAATACAATTGTATTTTCTGTAGAACTCTAGTGCCTACGATTGAAAATGTAATTGCGTTATGTACAGCTAGAATAGCTGTATATCTTAGCCCAACCAAAATGTTGCCCTGTTCTCACCAAGTGTGTTTTGACCTTCTATGAACAGATCTGGAAAGCCATCGATAAGTGAATCTTGGGCTGACAAAGTTATATGGAATCAAGGTTGCTCATTATGAAGTTAATTTTGCTTGCTTAATTATAAATGGTCATATTGTTCACTATCTATTTTATTCTCTCGAACAGGCAATCTCCTTGAACCTGCTTCACTGGAGGATAGTATGGATGGTGTCTCTGCTGTTGTATGCTTAACTTCTATTCTCCCTTCTAACATGTTAATTTCATTATTGAACATTTCATATTGTGCATATTTTTGGGACCTGGTCAGTTGATATTGTATAGTTAAGTGCACTTTATATGTTTGGTATGTTTATGTTTTAGTTTTCTAGTTTCTTAATTTCACGTATTATGGTTTTGATAATGTGTACAGTTATTATTGCATAATTATCAGTTTGTTATTGAATGCCATAGTTATCCAAAAGAATGCAACATCGGTGTGCAGGGATACTCTGTTGACGCTAGTTCTCAAAGCAAGCGAGATGCCAATATTTTTCCATGCTTAAAGCAGTGCGAGCTTAAATGTGCACTCGAACCATGTACAGTTGAACGCATAGTTCCATCCTTCAAATTTGCAATATTATAGGGTGTTTGGTTTTCAATAACAGCTGCT
Organism: Triticum dicoccoides; assembly: GCF_002162155.2. Classification (NCBI taxonomy): domain Eukaryota; kingdom Viridiplantae; phylum Streptophyta; class Magnoliopsida; order Poales; family Poaceae; genus Triticum; species Triticum dicoccoides. Next base: position 300,168,120 of record NC_041388.1, on the reverse strand, counting down.
ACTTCATCATTTTTGTGATACATATAGCAGCTGATCCAGTTTTTATTGGTGAATGGTTGAAACCGAGCCACAAAAGACGTGATAAGAACTACACCAATGTGGCAATGAGAAGCCAATCATAGGAATTTAGGATATTATACAAATATGAACCATGCTTAAGTTTGGTTTGTGTACCTTATGCACTGTTTGTAACTGTTAAGTACAACAATTGTTGGGTTTAATGCAACTCCAAAACTCAATGTAACAAACTTTATTTGATGAGCTAGAAATCCTAAACCGAAACCACTTTTTGTTGACACGAGCTGCTTTCAGCAACCCATTTGTAGTTAAATTAATGTCTACTTGTTGCATGGCTTCATATCTGAGATAAGCGCAGATACCATTATGTACTTACACCTAATTAAGACAGACATGTATCAAACATTTTATGCCAAAGTGGATTCATAAGAAATATTACTAATAGGAAGGAAAACTGTCGTAGGTATCCTGTGTTGGAGGCTTTGGGTCAAATTCTCAAATGTTCAAACTGAATGGGACTGCAAACATTAATGCCATCAGGGTTGCAGCTGAGAAAGGTATTTTGCATTATAAGCTAGGTCCGATATTGACTGTGGCATGCCATGTAACTTTTTAAAATTTACTTGGTTTATTCGGCCTTCCCTGTTAAGTGAGAACTTCTGTTCCTTTCTACTGTTAAAACCACAGCGGCCTTATGATGTGGATATATAAAACCTACCCATTGAGAAATATTTGGGTAATGGATTTCATAATGGACCACTATTGAGCATTTCCTTGCCTTCAGTGTGGATTCTTGCCCAGTCTTTGGTGTACATGTAGTATGATATATAAAACCTACCCATAGAGAAATATTCGGGCAATGAATTTCATAATTGACATGAATTTTCGGAACACAATTATCCTATTGTTGGTTTGCTTTCCCTGAATAATAAAGATAAAGTTCCATGTTGTAGTTACACAAAAGAGAGTTGTACATTTTCCAACTCTTCCTATCATCGCTGTAAGTTGCTAAGTTCGAATGCATCATATTGCAACCTATTACTCATAGTGTTGATACGAGGAAAATTTGTGGATGCACCCCATTGATTTTGTGCACCTCGAAGTTTGAGAATAATTGTTGGAAACAATTCTGGTTGTACATTTTCTGGTGAAGTGTGAACCTGCATATTTTGGGCGAGAAGTAGTGTTTGTCTGATGCTGGACCTCTAACAATATGTATGCTTGCCACATGCTGCACCCCTAATAAAGTAACTGTGCACACTTACAATGTGTCTTAGACCCACCTCCCTATTCTGAGAAATGCAACTGGATATAATTTTTGGCCCAAATTGCCAGGTTTATGCTTCATCAACAAATGGATGTCCACCAATTTGGTTCAGAATTTTAAAACTTCCAAATGACCTTTCTGATTTTGGGGAGATAAATGCTGCATAAAGTCCACTCTTCTAGATATGATGCAATTTATCTATTTGTATTGTATAAATCTGTACTGTAAAAGCACTCAAGATATAATATTCCAACCAGCTCTAGAAATTTCATGCTTTATGAATTTAAACTGGAAAGATAGATTTTCTACCAGGATTTCTCCAATTTACCTCTGTTTCTACCTGCAGGCATAAAAAGATTTGTGTATGTGTCAGCTGCAGACTTTGGTTTAGTGAATTACTTATTGCAAGGTTATTATGAGGGCAAGGTAAGATGTCTGGATTATTGACATGATTAAGGACCCATTCATTTCTTTTCTAAAATTGCTATATATATTTGATTTGTGTGGTGTGCAATATGTTTCACCTCTAGCCTACCCCAACTTGTTCGGGACTAAAGGCTTTGTTGTTGTGGTGGTGGTGGTGTGCAATGTGTTGACTATTATCAGTGCCAGTTGAACTGTTGTGAGAAATCATGTCTTATATATTTTTATTTGTGTTCCCTCCAGGAGTACTTATATTTGGGTTTATCATAAATTAGTAGTAGTACGTTTTGTTCCGCTGTTCATATCAGATGTAGTGCCTCTTTAAACGTTGCTACTATTGAACTTTCTGCAAAGATCCATGAATTCTTCCCTTTTTATAGTTAAATTGTTTCAATCCAATGAGGACAGGTTAGATGATATATGAATTTGGTATTTCAAGCCAAATAAAAAGCCATATGCTGCTACCCATTAAAAATATAAGGTATTTTTTAGTTTATCATGTTGTGGGAACTGGGAAGTCATAAAAACAAGAGATTACTAGCAGGAAATGACCATGCTATTCATGGTATTAATGTCTTGGGCTCTTGGCAATAGGAGGCAGATAAGTTATAGTGTAGTCATAAATGTTGAAGAGTGACGGAAGATAAACAAAGGCAAACAAGAGAAACTGTCATAAACTTCACATGCCAAACCCTGTGTTGTAATAGGCAAAATTATAGGCCTTATTATATTCTTGATGGAGGGATTGTTAGAATAGGTAAATGTTGATTACGGACTGACGAGTAGTGATATCACAATCTGGTGTGAAATATTCAGATAATTACATGCTTAGCATGATACTGTAATCCTAATTGACCCTCTAGGTGCTCTCTTTGTACTCAATTCTTTACAAACATTGACGTTTGTTTTGTTGCATGACATTTTTCATATCCACCCTCTTTAAGCATATATCATTGTGCAAAATATTGACCTCCTTTGTTTTGTTTACTAAAGAGAGCTGCTGAAGCTGAACTGCTGTCGAAGTTTACCTATGGAGGTAAGTTCCAACCTGGTGCAAATAGTTATATTCAGAAGCCAGAATAATTGCTTTAAAAAGCAAGACAGTAAAAGTTACATATGTTCCATGAATTATTAATTGTAAAAGCAGGCCTTGACCAGTAAAGGTCATATCTACTCCATGAATTATTAATTGTAAAACTATGCGCAGAGAGGACAACCTTGATGTGATCAAAGTACCAAACTGAAGTAAATCCTATATATTGAAGTCACTAAATTGGTGTAACTTAACTCATGAATCCCTCTTGGATCAAAATGGTTTTTGAGATCCCTTCGAAGTATTATTTTATTGATTTGTATTTCTGATGCTCCTTCTCTACTGGAATCTTTCTTGATGGTGCAAACAATTATTTTGTTATTTGTAGGAGTGATATTGCGGCCTGGTTTTATTCATGGAACTCGTCGAGTGGGTAGTGTGAACATACCCCTTGGACTTGTGGGTTCACCTATGCAAATGGTAAAGTTTCTCTCTTCTCATGGGCATACTTTCTCAAACACGCACAAGAGGAAACTTCCCATGGTGTGCTAGTGCCCAGCTCCTCATAACCGTTAATACATTGTAGTTTGACCCTTCCGATCCCAAGCACTTATCATGTACCATATATGATGAGCAACTGTGGTTGAGTGGACTTTGAAGGTTATTTGAGTTGAACTAATAAGCAAGGGCAACTAAAGGAGTTTAGACTAAATGTGAGCATCATTTTGTGTGTGTCTAGCATCAAATCTTGTCTTACAGGAATTCATAGTGCTAGGTGTTAGAATTGCTATAAGTTATCCTAACTATCTGTAGATGCCCTGGCCTAGTAGGGATTGTGAATAGAATGGACAGTGCTAGGGATATGGTGAGCTTCAGGATGTCAATGTAATATGATTTTATTTACCAAGATTAGACTGAATGTGAAGGCTTCGGATTGAACTACTTGGGTTAGATCAAATGTATGCTTCCAGTTTATTAACAACAAAAAAATTCCATGAAAAGTGTATCACACATCTAACTCACCTGCTAGTACTGGCGCTGCCTTCCCTTAGTGAGTCCAGTCCTTCAGATTTGCTTTATGAGTCTTTATGACTGCACCGAGTTCCATAGGCATGAGGTTGATGGATAATGATGATGCATGTATCATCAGTTTTTTTCTTTCAAACCAAGTCTGATTTTCGCAGGGTGTCTTTTTGGTATATGTTTCATATAAATTCAGTACCCAACCCGGGTATTGGTTGCATTAGTTCACAGCTATATTGTTAACGGTTACAATGGCCGAGAGCAATCGTTTATGTTTCAATAGATGCCAATCAGGTGCAATGCCAAAGATAAAACTTGCCTGTAGTAACCCAGTATCCAAAGATCGTAACTCATCTCCTGTGCAAATGCCATATTCAGCTTGCAATTACTGTTAATGTTGGTATTGTTTGTGATGTAAGTTATACTCCTTGAACGATTCATTTCTGTAATTGTACTGCATTATTATTTCTTCCCGAGGTGGTATAGCCCTAATCTGAGGTCCCTCTACATCCGCAGGTGCTCCAAAATGCAAAACCACTAACCAGATTGCCACTTGTTGGCCCGATGCTAACTCCTCCAGTGAGTGCTACCTCGGTAGCGAAGGTCGCTGTAAGAGCAGCGACGGATCCGGTGTTCCCTCCTGGTATCGTTGATGTGTATGGCATCATGCGTTACAGCGAGCAGAAGTAAGCGTATGCTTGTACAGGATGATAAGGCGTGTCTCCACCCATCTTTTGTTACCTGGTTTTTCCTATTTGCTCTAAATGTGTAAGCGGACATCACAAGACCATGGGGTCTCAGCTACGGTCGCAGATTCTCTGATAGTTGTATCCTGGCGTGGCCCTGTTTGCCTGATCTACTTACTAGCCAAGGATGTGCTCAATAAAGAAGCAGTTAACCTCGAGTTTCCTGTTGGAAACTGTTTTTACATGCTTGTTGCTTGAAAGTGTTCCTTTTAGTTACTGTAGAGAGCAGGTTAAGGTTTGTAACTTACTTTGAGTTTATGGTAAGGAAAACTCTATTCCTGGTCGTGAACCGATTGTGGATAATTTTCTTAGTTTATCTGTACCGATTGGTGCTTTTGGTAGAACTAGTAGCATACAACATGTTTACTTCGCGTGTATAATTTCCCAATCCATCGTTAGACCCTAGCCAGCAGTAGTCGGCTCTGTTTGGATGTGGCCTTTTGTAACATCCAGATCTTCGAAATGTTCAAGAAGTTATCTAAAAAGTACTACCTCTGTAATATAAGACGTTTTTGCAGTTCATTTTAGTAGTGGTTAGGAATTCTGGTTAGGAATTCTCGTTTGTTCAGTTAGTTAACAAAAGACTAAATTGGCTTTTAACAGACTTGAAGGATTTGATTTGAATAAATACCAACTTATTAAATTAAAATACTCCCTCTGTTTCTTTATACAAGGTCACATCATCCTTTTTGTCAAATTTTCACTTATAATTTTGGTCAATAAAATATAGATTACATGTCATAAAAAATATATCATCTATATATTTTTTGAAATGTACATCTAATGGCATACCTTTTAGGGCATAGAATAGTTTATTGATAAAATTAATGACCAAACTTGGACATAAAAATATGAAGTGGCCATGCATACAAAAACGAAGCATGCACGTTCATTTGTTGTATGATCATCGGTAGGGAAGTGAGCCTTTATCAAAGGGACCCAACCAAGAAAAAGTAAGGGATCCAACCAAGAAATCTACTGTTCATTTGTTGTATGATGATCATCGGTAGGAAGGGAGCCTGTATCAAAGGGACCCAACCAAGAAAAAGTAAGGAACCCAACCAAGAAATCTACTGTTCATTTGTTGTATGATCATCGGTAGGAAGGGAGCCTGTATCAAAGGGACCCAACCAAGAAAAAGAAAAAGGGACCCAACCAAGAAATCTACTGTCTTGGAGCGAAAGTCTTGTATCATGAAACTAGACGTTTATTTAATTGATAGGTCGGATAGGAAGCAAACAAGCAAACCAAATTATAGGATTGAAAGTTAGAACTGGGAAAGGTTGTCCTGTGCATTGAGACTTGAGACCACCATACTAACCGTGTCAGGTGAAGGAAGCTATGTTTGCCATGTATATTACTCTGGTAGTGTACCTAATGCGGATGCCCTTTCACAATATAACTGCCTCTAGTTTCCCTCGAAGAAAAATTACCTCTAGTTAGTAGGAGTAGCAATGTTGATACATCTCACTATCTCACCATACATACGGTACAGCAAACCTAGAGAATAATGTGAATGGGCACGAGTGCAAGTAGGCTGGTCACGATGGGCAGGAACATAAGCTAGTAACCTACACACTTCTCTAGACTATGTTACTACCTTCATAGTGGGTAGGAACATGTATGTAGTGTCATGCAACAATGTATTTATTCAAACACCTCTTTCTTTATTAAATATGTGTCACATAAATAAAGTTGCATTGGAGTGTGTGATGTTATTTCTAAGTTCCTGTCCATTGTGACCAGCCGTAGGCAGGAAGGAGTAGGACCAGCAGGTAGCGCAGCAGGGCACAGGGCCGTTGATTGGATGGCACAGAGGATAAGGCGCCCAGACATGTGGTTGTTTATCCGGACCTTATCAGGAGGCCGGTGATGCGCGGGGGCTAATCGCCGCCGCGGAACATCAGCCACCCCTTCCACATCTTGTTGTTGCTCAGCAAGGGCCCAAGGGTTATATAAGCCGCTGCTGACCCAACGCAGCAGTCCTCAAGCCAGAGTGCCTCCTCCTAGCAAGCTATATACCTACATAGCACAGCCATGGCCCCCACCGTGATGGCCTCGTCGGCCACCTCCGTCGCTCCTTTCCAGGGGCTCAAGTCCACCGCCGGCCTCCCCGTCAGCCGCCGCTCCAACGGCGCTAGCCTCGGCAGCGTCAGCAACGGTGGAAGGATCAGGTGCATGCAGGTAAACTACATCGTCTCTGCCTTTCTACTCATTTTCTAGCTTACGGACGGAAGTCAATAACATCAAATGTGTAGAACTAGAATTATAGTTAATGTATTAAAAATGTCAATCTGATTTGCAGGTGTGGCCCATCGAGGGCATCAAGAAGTTCGAGACCCTGTCCTACCTGCCACCGCTCAGTACGGAGGCCCTCCTCAAGCAGGTCGACTACCTGATCCGCTCCAAATGGGTGCCTTGCCTCGAGTTCAGCAAGGTTGGGTTCATCTTCCGTGAGCACAACGCATCCCCTGGGTACTACGATGGCCGGTACTGGACAATGTGGAAGCTGCCTATGTTCGGGTGCACCGACGCCACACAGGTGATCAACGAGGTGGAAGAGGTCAAGAAGGAGTACCCTGACGCGTACGTCCGCATCATCGGATTCGACAACATGCGCCAGGTGCAGTGCGTCAGCTTCATCGCCTTCAAGCCACCGGGCTGCGAGGAGTCCGGCAAGGCCTAAACAGCTCACTCACCACGGGCCACATATAAAGTGCCATTGCGGTTTTGTCAACTCTGACATTGCTTTGGGTTTTCCTTCTCCATTTATCTTTCTTGTTTGTTCCTAAGAATATGTGTATGTCCATGTTCATGTACCAACATGGCTCGAGAAAGCATGCTCGTATGTGAATGCAATCGGTGGCTATGTATATGCACATGCACATAATATATTTATACAATCTGTCGACTATGTATTCGGGTAATTAATAATGAGAAACATCTTTGGCACCGCACGCGCATCTTTTATTTCCGCCGCTAGACATAGTTTATGTTGGAATGATGAGCAATCAAGAATAACACGGTAAGGCATTGTCTGATACTAGTGTATTTTAGGGAATTGGTGAGGATTATCCCGATTAAACCCCTAAATTCCCACATATTCCAAAACTTTATTTGGTTTTAGTGTATTTGATATATTCCATCCCTATATTTTCCCACAAATCCCTAAATTCTATTGCATTTTTCTCGATATGGAATACACTATCTCTACCTGGTGGATTGGGGTAAATGGGGATTTGAAGAGATTGGGTGAGGCCTTGTTCGGTACTAGTGTATTTTAGGGAATTGGTGAGAATTATCCCGGTCAAACCCCTAAATCCCTATATATCCCAAAACACCATTTGGTTCTAGTGTATTTGATATGTTTCATCCCCACATTTTCCCACAAATCCCCAAACTCTAGTGCATTTTTCTCAATACCCAATACACTACCCCCACCTAGTGGATTGGGGATAAATGGAGATTTGAAGGGATTGGGCTAAGGTTGGGGTTTCACCTAATCCCTATGGGGATTATCCCCACCAATCTCCTCAAAAACCCTAGTACCAAAGAAGGCCTGATGGTTGGGGTTTCACCCAATCCCTATGGGGATTATCCCCACCAATCCCCTCAAAAACCCTAGTACCAAACAAGACTTAATTGTTCTTATACCAAAGTGGAATCTCCGGAGCTCATTACACAGTACATGCACATTAGCTTGTGTAATGTTTTATATAAGGAAATCTCCAAAATAATAACTCTCCGGTTAATATCTATTCTAGATGATATCATCCCTCCGATACATAGTGCCTTTGTACCGAGTCGACTCATTACAGATAACATTTTGTTGGCTTATGAGAGCATTCATACAATAAAAAAATAAGAAGAAAGGCAAGTGGGGCTATTGCACAGTTAAACTGGATATGCACAAGGCCTGTGATAGGGTTGAATGGAACTTTTTGAGCAGAATGATGACACGCTTGGGCTTTCATGTAGAGTTTGTAAATCTGTTGATGGCATGTGTCCAGTCAGTTAAATATAAGGTCAGATTCAATAATCAAGAAAAAATATATTTTATTCTTGGAAGGGGACTCCGACAGGGAGGCCCCCTATGTCCATATTTGTTTTTGATTTGTGAAGAAGGGCTTTATAGTCTTCTGGCTCATAGAGAGGAGGTTTGTGGCATTGAAGGTGTCAGGGTTTGCAGAAATGGACCATCAATTTCACATTTACTTTTTGCTGATGACTCCCTTATCCTTATGAAAGCTGATATGAATAATGCAACCTCATTGAAACAGGTTCTAGATCAATATTGTGCAAGTTCTGGCCAAGTGGTTAGTGAAGCAAAATGCGGCATTTACTTTAGTCCTAATGTGAGTGTGGAGACTAAGGCCGACATATGCACAAAGTTGAATATTATGTCTGAAGCTCTATCAGATAAATATTTAGGACTGCTGGCTATGGTGGGTGTGGACATGAGTGACATTTTTATTCAACTCTTGGAGAGAATTATAATGCGGCTAAAGAGCTGGAAAGAAAAAAATTGTCTATGGGAGGAAAGGAAATTTTACTAAAGGCAGTTATACAATCCATTCCAGTTTTTGGCTTTTTGCTATGTCTGTCTTCATACCGAAGAAATTATGCAAAGAAATGACTGATGCAATGTCTGAATTCTGGTGGGAAGATATAGAGGAACAAAAACGTATGCATTGGATGGCATGGTGGAGAATGTGCATCCCAAAGAAGGATGAAGGTATGGGCTTTCATGATCTGCACTCCTTTAATCTAGCTATGTTGGCGAAACAATCATGGAGACTCATTTCAAATCCAGATTCTCTGTGCGCCAAAGTTCTTAAAGCTAAATATTACCCAAATTGTCACTTGTTGAAAGCGAGTCCGAAGAAGGGGTCATCTTTTACCTGGCAAAGCATAGTGGCAGGTCTATGTACTTTTTTTGTGGAGGACACATTTGGAGAGTGGGTTCAGGGGAGATGATCAACATCTGGGAGGATCACTGGATTCCAGGAAGTATAAATCGCACATACAGACTCCCAAGGGACAAATAATATTGAAAACAGTTAATGAGCTTATTGATCCAACGACTGGCAAATGGGATGAGTGGTTAATTCGGAATATTTTTTACCCTGTAGATGTGGACAGAATCTTGCGGATTCCCTTAAGCGAACATCAAGAGGAAGATTTTGTGGCTTGGAAGCTTATTCCTTCTCCATCCGATCTGCGTATTATATTGACTGGTACTATTCTCATCGTCACAGGTTGACGCGAGTGGATGGACAAGGGACATCAGGTCGGAATCCGGCATGGGAGATTCTGTGGAAATTGAGGGTTCCGAGCAAAGTGAAAATATTCGCGTGGAAGGCCTTGCATGGGATTCTCCCAGGGTTGGCTATACTGGCAAACAGGCATATCCCGACTAGATGCCAATGTCCGGTTTGCACAAAGGGTGCAGAGGACATCAAGCATCTGATGTTTACTTGCTATCAAGCAAAGCAGGTATGGCGAGCCTTGGGCATTCTGTACATAACTGAGGAAGCTACAAACATTGATAAGGATCAATTGTGTTGGAAGAGATCTGGCAGTGACTGAACAACAAGTCTCATGTATTTGGTCATGTTGGGCTGAAAGAATTAATTGTTGTTGGATCCTGGTATATTTGGTGGCAACAGAGGGAGTTTGTCAAGGATGCGTACGTTGCACCACCGGCACGATCAACGTGCAGAATACATGCATTTGCAAGTGATTTTGGTGCTATAGGTCCTAAAGTTGTCACAAATGAAATACTGTGGAGCAAGCCACCGAAGAACATGTACAAACTGAATGTGGACGCCTCTTTCTTCAGTGATGGAACATGAGGTGCAGGAGCTGTTTTTCATAAGGATCAGGGAGAAGCAATTGTTCGCTCGTGTATACCCCTAAACCACTTACTAGATGTGGCTACGGCTGAAGCAACGACCCTACAGGAAGGGATCAAGCTTGTAGAAAGAGTTGGATGTACTTCAGTCATTATGGAATCGGACTCCCTCGAGCTAGTTCAGGCTTTCAATGGAATTGCTCCAGTTTTCAGTCCTTACTCAACGATACTTGCAGAGTGTTTTCAATTAGCTCAAAGAATTGGACCTACTTCATTGCATCATTGCAACCGGGAAGAAAATTTGGTGGTGCACAATTTAGCTAGACATCCAGTTACAAATTCTAGTGTTTTTAATGATAATCCTTCTAGCTTTATTGTTTCAGATGTAATAAATGATGTAACTTTGTTTAAATTTCAATAAAGAGCGCCATGAAGGCTTATCGTAAAAAGGGAATACTTATTTTGATTGAGGCCCTTCATTATCTGCTCCGGTCTGTGACTGAGCATGGAATGCTTTCTGGCTTGAGTAATCATGGACTCTCCCACCGTTTGTCGATATTTTTTGATGATGTCATGATCTTCCTGAAGCCCTTGGATCAAGACATTGGGATGTGCGCGACAATTCTTGAGGACTTTAAGATTTCGGTTTAAGGATTAACCCGGAAAAGTGTGTGCTTGTGCCGATTAGATGTTCTCTGAATCAGGTGGATCTACTTTGGGATGGACTTGGATGCACAGTTGGGAATTTTCCATGCAGATATTTGGGCCTTCCACTTTGCTTAAGGAAGCCAACAGCGGTGCAATTCCAAAAGATTGTGGATGGGTTTGCCAAAAAATTACCATCATGGAGAGCCGCTTCCATGGACAAGGCTGGGTGTTTGGCTCTTGCCCTACCGGTGCTATGTGCGATGCACATCTATGCCATGATCACCCTCGATGTGCCATCAAAGGTTATAACCAGCATGATCAAAATCTGCAAGGATTCTCATGGGCTGGGAGTGCAGACGCGAGAGGTGGACAGTGTGCGGTGGCTTGGAGCACCGTGTGTACTCCAAAGTGGTCGGGTGGATTAGCCATACCCAATTTGCGCTGGCTCAACTTTGCACTTCGTGCGAGATGGCTATGGATAAACCATGTCAATGGATTCTAACTGTGGGTAGAGTTCCATCTCAATGTGCCGCTAGAGTCTCGTGCTATATGTTAGGCTGCGGTGTTCGTGGATCTCAAAGATGGGAGGTACTTTCTTCTGGGAGGACCGATGAATTAGTGGAATGAGGACTCAAGAGATTACCCCAAAACTGTATGATTGAGTCCGGCCACGAATTAGGGCTGCCAAAATGGCGGAGGAGGCGGTAAACGATGCATGGCCAAGTGACGCGGGTCCAGACTTAAATGCGGCAGAAATTGAGGAGTACCTGCACCTATGGGAGCAAGTGAGCGTGGTCACCCTGGAGCTGGGCGTGATGGACATTGTGAGATGGGCTTGGGAGCCCAATGTCGTGTATTCAGCCTATGCGTGTAGGTTTGCCGGCCTTCAAGCTGACCCGACAGCTATGGTTGTATGGGAGTCTGATATGTCCATTTTGCATTATGTTTTCCTATTGTTTTTATAATGTTTTTAGTCATTATTTAACTTTATGTTGCAACTCTAATGCCTTTTCTTTCTTAATTTGCAAGGTTTACACGGAGAAGGAAATTACCGACAGCTGGAATTCTTGACCTAAAAGAGCTACAACAGAGATAGCTATTCTACGGAGCTTCAAATGACTTGAAACTTCATAAGGATTTTTATTGAATATATAAAAAATACTATAACAAAGAAATACTAGAGGGGGCCACCTGCTGCTCACAAGGCAACAAGGCGCGCCCTGGTGCCTTGTGGGGCCCATAGCTGGCCTCTGGCCCCTCCTTCTGCTATATGAAGGGTTTTTCTCTAGAAAAAAATGAGAGTAAGACTTTTGGGACTAAGCGTCACCGTCTCAAGGCGGAACCTAGGCAGGAGCACTTTTGCTCCCCGGCGGAGCGATTCCGCCGGGGATACTTTCTCGGGAGGGGGAAATTGAAGCCATCGACATTACCAACGATCCTCTCATTGTAGAAAGACCAATATTCATCAACATCTTCACCAGCACCATCTCATCTCAAACCCTAATTCACCTCTTGTATTCAATCTTTGTCCCAAAATCTAAGATTGGTACCTGTGAGTTGCTAATAGTGTTGATTAAATCTTGTAGTTGATGCTAGTTGGTTTATTTTGTGGAAGATTATATATTCATGTTGGGGAACGTAGTAATTTCAAAAAATTTCCTACGCTCACGCAAGATCATAGTGATGCATAGCAACGAGAGGGGGAGAGTGTGATCTACGTACCCTTGTAGATCGACAACGGAAGCGTTAACTTGGTTGATGTAGTCGTACGTCTTCACGGCCCGACCGATCAAGCACCGAAACTACGGCACCTCCGAGTTCTAGCACACGTTCAGCTCGATGACGATCCCCGGACTCTGATCCAGCAAAGTGTCGGGGAAGAGTTCCGTCAGCACGACGGCGTGGTGACGATCTTGATGTACTACTGTCGCAGGGCTTCGCCTAAGCACCGCTACAATATGACCGAGGTGGAATATGGTGGAGGGGGGCACCGCACACGGCTAAGGAACGATCACGAAGATCAACTTGTGTCCATGGGGTGCCCCTTGCCTCAGTATATAAAGGATGGAGGAGGAGGAGGCCGGCCAAGGCAATTGGTGCGGCCAGGATGTGGAGTCCTACTAGGACTCCAAGTCCTAGTAGGAGTCCACCAAGAGGGGAGGAAGGGAGAAGGAAGTGGAGGAGAAGGAAAGGTGGCCGGCCCCCTTTTCCCTAGTCCAATTCGGACTAGAGGGGAGGGGGGGTGCAGCAGCCCCTTGGCCCTTTTTCCTCTTCCCACTAAAGCCCATCAAGGCCCATTTCTTCTCCCGTAACTACCCGGTACTCCGAAAAATACCCGAATCACTCGGAACCTTTCCGATGTTCGAATATAGTCGTCCAATATATCAATCTTTACGTCTCGACCATTTCAAGACTCCTCGTCATGTCCCCGATCTCATCCGGGACTCCGAACTCCTTCGGTACATCAAAACTCATAAACTCATAATATATCTGTCATCGAAACCTTAAGCGTGCGGACCCTACGGGTTCGAGAACAATGTAGACATGACCGAGACACGTCTCCGGTCAATAACCAATAGCGGGACCTGGATGCCCATATTGGCTCCTACATATTCTACGAAGATCTTTATCGGTCAGACCGCATAACAACATACATTGTTCCCTTTGTCATCGGATGTTACTTGCCCGAGATTCGACCGTCGGTATCCAATACCTAGTTCAATCTCGTTACCAGCAAGTCTCTTTACTCGTTACGTAATGCATCATTCCGTAACTAACTCATTAGCTACATTGCTTGCAAGGCTTATAGTGATGTGCATTACCGAGAGGGCCCAGAGATACCTCTCCGACAATCGGAGTGACAAATCCTAATCTCGAAATACGCCAACCCAACATGTACCTTTCGAGACACCTGTAGAGCACCTTTATAATCACCTAGTTACGTTGTGACGTTTGGTAGCACACAAAGTGTTCCTCCGGCAAACGGGAGTTGCATAATCTCATAGTCATAGGAACATGTATAAGTCATGAAGAAAGCAATAGCAACATACTAAACGATCGGGTGCTAAGCTAATGGAATGGGTCATGTCAATCAGATCATTCAACTAATGATGTGATCCCGTTAATCAAATAACAACTCTTTGTCCATGGTTAGGAAACATAACCATCTTTGATTAACGAGCTAGTCAAGTAGAGGCATACTAGTGACACTATGTTTGTCTATGTATTCACACATGTATTATGTTTCCGATTAATACAATTCTAGCATGAATAATAAACATTTATCATGAAATAAGGAAATAAATAATAACTTTATTATTGCCTCTAGGGCATATTTCCTTCAGTCTCCCACTTGCACTAGAGTCAATAATCTAGTTCACATCGCCATGTAATTTAACACCAATATTCATATCTGTATATGATTAACATCCATAGTTCACATCGTCATGTGACCAACACCCAAAGGGTTTACTAGAGTCAATAATCTACTTCACATCGCTATGTGATTAACACCCAAAGAGTACTAAGGTGTGATCATGTTTTGCTCGTGAGAGAAGCTTAGTCAACGGGTCTGTCACATTCAGAGCCGTATGTATTTTGCAAATATTCTATGTCCACAATGCTCTGCACGGAGCTACTCTTGCTAATTGCTCCCACTTTCAATATGTATCCAGATTGAGACTTAGAGTCATCTTGGATCAGTGTAAAAAGTTTGCACCGATGTAACTTTTACAACGAACTCTTTTATCACCTCCATAATCGAGAAACATCTCCTTAGTCCTTACTAAGAATATTCTTGACCGCTGTCCAGTGATCTACTATTAGATCAAAATTGTATTCCTTTGCCAAACTCAGAGCAAGGTATACAATATGTCTGGTTCACAGCATAGCATACTTTATAGAACCTATGACCAAGGCATAGGGAATGACATTCATTCTCTTTCTATCTTCTGCCGTGGTCGGGCTTTGAGTCTTACTCAATTTCACACCTTGTAACATAGGCAAGAAACTCTTTCTTTGACTGTTCCATTTTGAACTACTTTAAAATCTTGTCAAGGTATGTATTTATTGAAAAAACTTATCAAGCGTCTTGATCTATCTCTATAGATCTTGATGCTCAATATGTAAGCAACTTCACCGAGGTCTTTCTTTGAAGAACTCCTTTCAAACACTCCTTTATGCTTTGCAGAATAATTCTACATTATTTCCGATCAACAATATGTCATTCACATATACTTATCAGAAATGCTGTAGTGCTCCCACTCACTTTCTTGTAAATACAGGATTCACCGCAAGTCTGTATAAAACTATATGCTTTGATCAACTTATCAAAGCGTATATTCCAACTCCGAGATGCTTGCACCAGTCCATAGATGGATCGCTGGAGCTTGCATATTTTGTTAGCACCTTTAGGATTGACAAAACCTTCTGGTTGCATCATATACAACTCTTCTTTAAGAAATCCATTAAGGATTGTAGTTTTGTTATCCATTTGCCAGATTTCATAAAATGCGGCAATTGCTAACATGATTCAGACAGACTTAAGCATCGCTACAGTTGAGAAAATCTCATTGTAGTCAACATCTTGAACTTGTCAAAAAACCCTTTTACGACAAGTCGAGCTTTGTAGATAGTAACACTACTATCAGTGTCCGTCTTCCTCTTGAAGATCCATTTATTTTTATGGCTTGCCGATCATCGGGCAAGTCAATCAAAGTCCATACTTTGTTCTCATACATGGATCATATCTCAGATTTTATGGCCTCAAGCCATTTCGCGGAATCTGGGCTCATCATCGCTTCTTCATAGTTCGCAAGTTCGTCATGGTCTAGTAACATGACTTCCAGAACAGGATTACCGTACCACTCTGGTGCGGATCTCACTCTGGTTTACCTACGAGATTCGGTAGTAACTTGATCTGAAGTTACATGATCATCATCATTAGCTTCCTCACTAATTGGTGTAGTAGTCACAGGAACAGATTTCTGTGATGAACTATTTTCCAATAAGGGAGAAGGTATAATTACCTTATCAAGTTTTCTATTTTCCTCCCACTCACTTCTTTCGAGAGAAACTCCTTCTCTAGAAAGGATCCCTTCTTAGCAACGAATGTCTTGCCTTCGGATCTGTGATAGAAGGTGTACCCAACTGTCTCCTTTGGGTATCCTATGAAGACATATTTCTCCGATTTGGGTTTGAGCTTATTAGGATGAAACTTTTTCATATAAGCATCACAACCCCAAACTTTAAGAAACGACAATTTTGGTTTCTTGCCAAACCACAGTTCAGATTGTGTCGTCTCAACGGACTTAGATGGTGCCCTATTTAACGTGAATGTAGCTGTCTCTAATGCATAACCCCAAAGCGATAGTGGTAGATCGGTAAGAGACATCATAGATCGCACCATATCTAATAAAGTACGGTTATGACATTCGGACACACCATTATGCTGTGGTGTTCCAGGTGGCATGAGTTTGTGAAACTATTCCACATTGTTTTAATTGAAGACCAAACTCGTAACTCAAATATTTTACTTCTGCGATCATATCGTAGAAACTTTCATTTTTGTTACGATGATTCTCCACTTCACTCTGAAATTCTTTGAACTTTTCAAATGTTTCAGACCTTTGTTTCATCAAGTAGATATACTCATATCTGCTCAAATCATCTGTGAAGATCAGAAAATAATGATACCTATCGCGAGCCTCAATATTCATCGGACCACATACATCAGTATGTATGATTTCCAACAAACCTGTTGCTCGCTCCATTGTTCCGAAGAACAGAGTCTTAGTCATCTTGCCCATGAGGCATGGTTTGCAAGCATCAATTTATAATCAAGTGATTCCAAAAGCCCATCAGCATGGAGTTTCTTCATGCGCTTTACACCAATATGACCTAAACAGCAGTGCTACAAATAAGTTGCACTATCATTATTAACTTTGCATCTTTTGGTTTCAATATTATGATTATGTGTATCATTATGATCGAGATCCAACGAACTATTTTCATTGGGTGTGTAACCATATAAGGTTTTATTCATGTAAATAGAATAACAATTTATTCTCTTACTTAAATGAATAATCGTATTACAATAAACATGATCAAATCATATTCATATTCAACGTAAACACCAAATAACACTTATTTAGGTTCAACACTAATCCCGAATTTATAGGGAGTGTGCGATGATGATCATATCAATCTTGGAACCACTTCCAACACACATCATCACTTCACCCTTAACTAGTCTCTGTTTATTTTGCAACTCCCGTTTCGAGTTACTAATCTTAGCAACTGAACTAGTATCAAATACTGAGGGGTTGCTATAAACACTAGTAAAGTACACATCAATAACATGTATATCAAATATACTTATGTTCACTTTGCCATCCTTCTTATCTGCCAATCACTTGGGGTAGTTCCGCTTCCAGTGACCAGTCCTTTTGCAGTAGAAGCACTTAGTCTCAGGCTTAGGATCAGACTTGGGCTTCTTCACTTGAGCAGCAACTTGCTTGCTGTTCTTTTTGAAGTTCTCCTTCTTCCCTCTGCCCTTTTCTTGAAACTAGTGGTCTTGTCTACCATCAACACTTGATGTTTTTCTCGATTTCTACCTTCATCAATTTCCGCATTACGAAGAGCTTGGGAATCGTTTCCGTTATCCCTTGCATATCATAGTTCATCACGAAGTTCTACTAACTTGGTGATGGTGACTAGAGAATTCTGTCAATCACTATCTTATCTGGAAGATTAACTCCCACTTGATTCAAGTGATTGTTGTACTCAGACAATCTGGGCACATGCTCACTAGTTGAGCGATTCTCCTCAATCTTTTAGCTATAGAACTTGTTGGAGACTACATATCTCTCAACTTGGGTATTTGCTTGAAATATTAACTTCAACTCCTGGAACATCTCATATGGTCCATGACGTTCAAAACGTCTTTGAAGTCCCGATTCTAAGCCATTAAGCATGGTGCACTAAACTATCAAGTAGTCATCATATTGAGCTAGCCAAACGTCCATAACGTCTGCATCTGCTCCTGCAATAGGTCCGTCACCTAGCGGTGCATCAAGGACATAATTCTTCTGTGCAGCAATGAGGATAAACCTCAGATCACGGATCCAATCCGCATCTTTGCTACTAACATCTTTCAACACAATTTTCTCTAGGAACATATCAAAATAAACACAGGGAAGCAACAACGCGAGCTATTGATCTACACCATGATTTGCAAAATACTACCAGGACTAAGTTCATGATAAATTTAAGTTCAATTAATCATATTACTTAAGAACTCCCACTTAGATAGACATCCCTCTAATCCTCTAAGTGATCACGTGATCCAAATCAACTAAACCATGTCCGATCATCACGTGAGATGGAGCAGTTTCATTGGTGAACATCACTATGTTCATCATATCTACTATATGATTCCCGCTCGACCTTTCGGTCTCTGTGTTCTGAGGCCATATCTGTATATGCTTGGCTCGTCAAGTATAACCTGAGTATTCCGCGTGTGCAACTGTTTTGCACCCGTTGTATTTGAACGTAGAGCCTATCACACCCGATCATCACGTGGTGTCTCAGCACGAAGAACTTTCGCAACAGTGCATACTCAGGGAGAACACTTCTTGATAATTAGTGAGAGATCATCTTAAAATGCTACCGTCAAACTAAGCAAAATAAGATGTATAAAAGATAAACATCATATGCAATCAAAATATGTGACATGATATGGCCATCATCATCTTGCGCCTTTGATTCCCATCTCCAAAGTACTGTTATGATCTCTATCATCACCGGCATGACACCATGATCTCCATCATCTTGATCTATATCAATGTGTCGTCACGTGGTCGTCTCGCCAACAATTGCTCTTGCAACTATTGATATGCATAGCAATAAAGTAAAGCAGTTATTGGGCGCTTGCATCTTATGCAATAGAGAGACAACCATAAGGATTTTGCCAGTTGCCGATAACTTCAACAAAACATGATCATCTCATACAACAACTTATATCTCATCACGTCTTGACCATATCACATCACAACATGCCCTGCAAAAACAAGTTAGACGTCCTCTACTTTGTTGTTGCAAGTTTTACGTGGCTGCTACGGGCTTAAGCAAGAACCAATCTTACCTACGCATCAAAACCACAACGATAGTTTGTCAAGTTGGTGCTGTTTTAACCTTCGCAAGGACCGGGCGTAGCCACACTCGGTTCAACTAAAGTTGGAGAAACTGTCACCCGCAAGCCACCTATGTGCAAAGCACGTCGGGAGAACCGGTCTCGCGTAAGCGTACGCGTAATGTCGGTCCGGGCCGCTTCATCCAACAATACCGCCGAACCAAAGTATGACATGTTGGTAAGCAGTATGACTTATATCGCCCACAACTCACTTGTGTTCTACTCGTGCATATAACATCAACACATAAAACCTAGGCTCGGATGCCACTGTTGGGGAACGTAGTAATTTCAAAAAATTTCCTACGCTCACGCAAGATCATAGTGATGCATAGCAACGAGAGGGGGAGAGTGTGATCTACGTACCCTTGTAGATCGACAACGGAAGCGTTAACTTGGTTGATGTAGTCGTACGTCTTCACGGCCCGACCGATCAAGCACCGAAACTACGACACCTCCGAGTTCTAGCACACGTTCAGCTCAATGACGATCCCCGGACTCCGATCCAGCAAAGTGTCGGGGAAGAGTTCCGTCAGCACGATGGCGTGGTGACGATCTTGATGTACTACTGTCGCAGGGCTTCGCCTAAGCACCGCTACAATATGATTGAGGTGAAATATGGTGGAGGGGGGCACCGCACACGGCTAAGGAACGATCACGAAGATCAACTTGTGTCTATGGGGTGCCCCTTGCCTCAGTATATAAAGGATGGAGGAGGAGGAGGCCGGCCAAGGCAATTGGTGCGGCCAGGATGTGGAGTCCTACTAGGACTCCAAGTCCTAGTAGGAGTCCACCAAGAGGGGAGGAAGGGAGAAGGAAGTGGAGGAGAAGGAAAGGTGGCCGGCCCCCTTTTCCCTAGTCCAATTCGGACTAGAGGGGAGGGGGGGCGCAGCAGCCCCTTGGCCCTTTTTCCTCTTCCCACTAAAGCCCATCAAGGCCCATTGCTTCTCCCGTAACTACCCGGTACTCCGAAAAATACCCGAATCACTCGGAACCTTTCCGATGTCCGAATATAGTCGTCCATTATATCGATCTTTATGTCTTGACCATTTCGAGACTCCTCGTCATGTCCCCGATCTCATCCGGGACTCCGAACTACTTCGGTACATCAAAACTCATAAACTCATAATATAACTGTCAACGAAACCTTAAGCGTGCGGACCCTACGGGTTCGAGAACAATGTAGACATGACCGAGACACGTCTCCGGTCAATAACCAATAGCAGGACCTGGATGTCCATATTGGCTCCTACATATTCTACGAAGATCTTTATCGGTCAGACCGCATAACAACATACGTTGTTCCCTTTGTCATCGGTATGTTACTTGCCCGAGATTCGATCGTCGGTATCCAATACCTAGTTCAATCTCGTTACCAGCAAGTCTCTTTACTCATTACGTAATGCATCATTCCGTAACTAACTCATTAGCTACATTGCTTGCAAGGCTTATAGTGATGTGCATTACCGAGAGGGCCCAGAGATACCTCTCCGATAATCGGAGTGACAAATCCTAATCTCGAAATACGCCAACCCAACATGTACCTTTGGAGACACCTGTAGAGCACCTTTATAATCACCCAGTTACGTTGTGACGTTTGGTAGCACACAAAGTGTTCCTCCGGCAAACGGGAGTTGCATAATCTCATAGTTATAGGAACATGTATAAGTCATGAAGAAAGCAATAGCAACATACTAAACGATCGGGTGCTAAGCTAATGGAATGGGTCATGTCAATCAGATCATTCAACTAATGATGTGATCCCGTTAATCAAATAACAACTCTTTGTCCATGGTTAGGAAACATAACCATCTTTGATTAACGAGCTAGTCAAGTAGAGGCATACTAGTGACACTATGTTTGTCTATGTATTCACACATGTATTATGTTTCCGATTAATACAATTCTAGCATGAATAATAAACATTTATCATGAAATAAGGAAATAAATAATAACTTTATTATTGCCTCTAGGGCATATTTCCTTCAATCCAGATCCTTAAGCATATTCAATAAACCTATGATCTTGAACATGAATATGATTTGTGAGTAGTTACTTTTGTTCTTGGGGACATGGAAGAAGTCTTGTTATAAGTAATCATGTGAAGTTGGTATTCGCTCAATATTTTGATGATATGTATGATGTTCTTCCTTTAGTGGTGTCATGCGAACATCGACTACATGGCACTTCACCATATTTGGGCCTAAGGGAAGGAATTGGGGAGTGATAAGTAGATGATGAGTTGTGAGAGTGATAGAAAGTTAAACCCTAGTTTATGTGTTCTTTCGTAAGGGGCTGATTTGAATCCATATATTTCATGATATGGTTAGATTTATCTTAATTCTTCTTTCATAGTTATGGATGTTTGTGAGAGGGGGTAATCATAAGAGGTTGCTTGTTCAAGTAAGAACAACACCCTAGCATCGGTCCACCCACATATCAAATTATCAAAGTAGCGAACGCGAATCAACCAAACCTGATGAACGTGACTAGACGAGAATTTCCATGTGTCCTTGAGAACACTTTCTTTACATAAGAGAACGTTCTGACTTGTCCTTTTCTATAAAAAGGATTGGGCCACCTTGTCGCACCTTTATTACTATTGCTACTTGTTACTTGTTACGAATTACCTTGCTACAAAACTATTTGTTACTGCTACTTTCAGTACTTGCAGAGAACACCTTGCTGAAAGCCGCTTATCATTTCCTTATGCTACTCATTGGGTTCAACACTCTTACTTATCAAAAGGACTACGATTGATCCCCTATACTTGTTGGTCATCGAGACTCTTTTCTGGCGTTGTTGCTGGGGAGGGAAGCGCCTTTGGTAAGGAAACATTTTTATTATGCGTTGAAATTTATCGTCACTTATCACTATGGAAAATAATCCTGTGAGGGGCTTGTTCGGGGTATCTTCACCTCGACCGGAAGAAATAAGAGTTGCCCCTCAACCTGCTGAACCTACTAAAATATTTATTATGAGATTCCTTCGGGTATGTTAGAGAAACTGCTAGCCAATCCTTATGCATGAGATGGAACAGTACATCTTGATATGCACTTGCTATATATATATATATATATATATATATATATATATATATATATATGTATATAAATATAATATGTGGATTGTTTAAGCTTGCAGGTTTATCCGAAGATGGAATTAAGAAGAAAGTATTCCCTTTATATTTGGAGGGAAAGACATTTACATGGTATAGGCTATTGGATGATACTAGAACATGGGACTGGAACCGGTTGACAATGTAATTTCATCAGAAGTTTTATCCCATGCATTTGGTTCATCGTGATCAGAATTTTATATATATATATAATTTTTGACCTCGTGAAGGAGAAAGTATCGCTCAAGCTTGGGGAGGATTAAATATATGATACACACATGCCCCAATCATGAGTTCTCAAGAGAAATTATTATACAAAACTTTTATGCTTGGCTTTCTCATAATGATCAATCCATACTTGATAATTCTTCTATTAGTTCCTTTATTAAGAAGACTACAAAATTCAAATGGGGTCTTCTAGAAAGAATTAAATGCAACTCTGAAGATTGGGAAATCGACAAAGGTAAAGAGCCATGTATAAATCTTGAGTTTTATTGTATTAAATCTTTTATGGAAACCGATGCTTTTCATAAGTTTAGTACTAAATATGGACTTAACTCTGAGATAGTAGCCACCTTTTGTGAATCATTTGTTGCTCATGTTGATCTCCCTAAGGAGAATTGGTTTAAATTTCATCCACCTATTGAAGAAAATTATGAGGAACCTATTATAGCTAAAGATGAGACAATCATCTATAATGTTGATCTAGTTATGCCTATACTGTTGGGGAACGTAGTAGTTTCAAAAAAAAATCCTACACACACGCAAGATCTATCATGGTGATGCATAGCAATGAGAGGGGAAGAGTGTTGTCCACGTACCCTCATAGACCATAAGCGGAAGCGTTATGACAACGCGGTTGATGTAGTCGTACGTCTTCACGATCTGATCGATCCTAGTACCGAAAGTATGACACCTCCGCGATCTGCACACGTTCGGCTCGGTGATGTCCCACGAACTCTCGATCCAGCTGAGTGTCGAGGGAGAGCTTCGTCAGCACGACGACATGATGACGGTGATGATGATGCTACCGTCTCAGGGCTTCGCCTAAGCACTACGATGATATGACCGAGGTGGATTATGGTGGAGGGGGGCACCGCACACAGCTAAGTGATCAATGATCAACTTGTGTGTTCTAGGGTGCCCCCTGCCCCCGTATATAAAGGAGCAAGGGGGAGGCCGGCCGGCCATAGAGGCGCGCCAGGAGAGGAGGAGTCCTCCTCCTAGTAGGAGTAGGACTCCTCTTTCCTAGTCCTATTAGGAGGAGGAAGGGGGAGGAAGGAGAGGGAGAGAAGAGAAGGAAAGGGGGGCGTTGCCCCCCTTCCCTAGTCCAATTCGTACTAGAGGGGGCAGGGCGCGTGGCCCTGCCTTGGCCGGCCCTCTCTCTCTCCACTAAGGCCCATGTTGGCCCATTAGTCCCCGCGGGGTTTCCGATAACCCCCCGACACTCCAACAATTATCCCGTGACCCCCGGAACTCATCCGGTGTCCGAACATAGTCATCCAATATATCAATCTTTATGTCTCGCCATTTCGAGACTCCCCGTCATGTCCGTGATCACATCCGAGACTCCGAACTACCTTCGGTACATCAAAATACATAAACTCATAATACCGATCGTCACCGAACGTTAAGCGTGCAGACCCTACAGGTTCGAGAACTATGTAGACATGACCGAGACACGTATCTGGTCAATAACCAATAGCGGAACCTGGATGTTCATATTGGCTCCCACATATTCTATGAAGATCTTTATCGGTAAAAACCGCATAACGATATACATTGTTCCCTTTGTCATCGGTATGTTACTTGCCCGAGATTCGATCATCGGTATCTCAATACCTAGTTCAATCTCGTTACTGGCAAGCCTCTTTACTCGTTTCGTAATGCATCATCCCGCAACTAACTCATTAGTCACATTGCTTGCAAGGCTTATAGTGATGTGCATTACCGAGAGGGCCCAGAGATACCTCTCCGATACTCGGAGTGACAAGTCCTAATCTCGATCTATGCCAACTCAACAAACACCATTGGAGACACCTGTAGAGCATCTTTATAGTCACCCAGTTACGTTGTGACGTTTGATAGCACACTAAGTGTTCCTCCGGATTCGGGAGTTGCATGATCTCATAGTCATAGGAACATGTATAAGTTATGGAGAAAGCAATATCAACAAACTAAACGACCATCGTGCTAAGCTAACGGATGTGTCAAGTCAATCACATCATTCTCTAATGATGTGATCTCGTTAATCAAATGACAACTCATGTCTACAATTAGGAAACATAACCATCATTGATTCAACGAGCTAGCCAAGTTGAGGCATACTAGTGACACTCTATTTGTCTATGTATTCACACATGTACTAAGTTTCTGGTTAATACAATTCTAGCATGAATAATAAAAATGTATCATGATATAAGGAAATATAAATAACAACTTTATTATTGCCTCTAGGGCATATTTCCTTTAGTCTCCCACTTGCACTAGAGTCAATAATCTAGATTACATTGTAATGATTCTAACACCCATGGAGTCTTGGTGCCGATCATGTTTTGCTTATGAGAGAGGCTTAGTCAACGGGTCTGCAACATTCAGATCCGTATGTATCTTGCAAATCTCTATGTCTCCCTCCTTGACTTGATCGCGGATGGAATTGAAGCGTCTCTTGATGTGCTTGGTTCTCTTGTGAAATCTGGATTCCTTTGCCAAGGCAATTGCACCAGTATTGTCACAAAAGATTTTCATAGGACCCGATGCACTAGGTATTACACCTAGATCGGATATGAACTCCTTCATCCAGACTCCTTCATTTGCTGCTTCCGAAGCAGCTATGTACTCTGCTTCACACGTAGATCCCGCCATGACGCTCTGCTTGGAACTGCACCAACTGACAGCTCCACCATTTATTAAAAACACGTATCCGGTTTGTGACTTAGAGTCATCCGGTTTAGTGTCAAAGCTTGCATCGACGTAACCGTTTACGACGAGCTCTTTGTCACCTCCATATACGAGAAACATATCCTTAGTCCTTTTCAGGTATTTCAGGATGTTCTTGACCGCTGTCCAGTGATCCACTCCTGGATTACTTTGGTACCTCTATGCTAAACTAATAGCAAGGCACACATCAGGTCTGGTACACAGCATTGCATACATGATAGAACCTATGGCTGAAGCATAGGGAATGACTTTCATTTTCTCTCTATCTTCTGAAGTGGTCGGGCATTGAGTCTGGCTCAACTTCACACCTTATAACACAGGCAAGAACCCTTTCTTTGCCTGATCCATTTTGAACTTCTTCAAAACTTTATCAAGGTATGTGCTTTGTGAAAGTCCAATTAAGCGTCTTAATCTATCTCTATAGATCTTGATGCCCAATATATAAGCAGCTTCACTGAGGTCTTTCATTGAAAAATTCTTATTCAAGTATCCTTTTATGCTATTCAGAAATTCAGTATCATTGCCGATCAACAATATGTCATCTACATATAATATCATAAATGCTACGGAGCTCCCACTCACTTTCTTGTAAATACAAGCTTCTCCAAAAGTCTATATAAAACCATATGCTTTGATCACACTATCAAAGCGTATATTCCAACTCCGAGAGGCTTGCACCAGTCCATAAATGGATCACTGGAGCTTACACACTTTGTTAGCACCTTTTAGATCGACAAAACCTGCTGGTTGCATCATATACAACTCTTCTTTAAGATATCCATTAAGAAATGCAGTTTTGACATCCATTTGCCAAATTTCATAATCATAAAATGCGGCAATTGCTAACATGATTCAGATGGACTTAAGCATCACTACGGGTGAGAAGGTCTCATCGTAGTCAACTCCTTGAACTTGTCAAAAACCTTTTGCAACAAGCCGAGCTTTGTAGACAGTAACATTACCGTCAGCGTCAGTCTTCTTCTTGAAGATCCATTTATTCTCTATGGCCCGCCGATCAACGGGCAAGTCAACCAAAGTCCACACTTTGTTCTCATACATGGATCCCATCTCAGATTTCATGGCCTCAAACCATTTTGCGGAATCTGGGCTCATCATCGCTTCCTCATAGTTCGTAGGTTTGTCATGGTCAAGTAATATTACTTCCAGAACAGGATTACCATACCACTCTGGTGCGGATCTCACTCTGGTTGACCTACGAGGTTTGGTAATAACTTGATCAGAAGTTTCATGATCATCATCATTAGCTTCATCACTTACTGGTGTAGTAAATCAATGGAACTAATTTCAGTGATGAACTACTTTCCGATAAGGGAGTAGGTTCAATTACCCCATCAAGTTTGTCAGATCGAAAGTATGTCTAGAGGGGTGGGGTGATTAGACTACCTGACCAAATAAAAAACTAGCCTTTTCCCAATTTTAAGTCTTGACAAATTTTAGCAACTTAGCACTAGTCAAGCAATCAACCTACACATGCAAGTCTAAGAGTATAGCAGCGGAATGTAAAACATTGCACATGAAGGTAAAGGGAGGAGTTTGGAGGGAGCAAACGCAATGTAGACACAGAGATTTTTGGCGTGGTTCCAATAGATGGTGCTATCATACATCCACGTTGATGGAGACTTCAACCACGAAGGGTAACGGTTGCGTGAGTCCACAGAGGGCTCCACCCACGAAGGGTCCACGAAGAAGCAACCTTGTCTATCCCATCATGGCCATCGCCCACGAAGGACTTGCCTCACTAGGGTAGATCTTCATGAAGTAGGCGATCTCCTTGCCCGTACAAACTCCTTGGTTCAACTCTACAATCTTGATGGAGGCTCCCAAGTGACACCTAACCAATCTAGGAGACACCACTCTCCAAAAGGTAATAGATGTTGTGTTGATGATGAACTCCTTGCTCTTGTGCTTCAAATGATAGTCTCCCCAACACTCAACTCTCTCTCACTGATTTGGATTTGGTGGAAAGATGATTTGAGTGGAAAGCAACTTCGAGAAGACTAGAGATCAAGATTCATATGGTTGGAATGGAATATCTTGACCTCAACACATGAGTAGGTGGTTCTCTCTAAGAAAATGTATGTTGGAAGTATAGGCATGTTCTGATGGCTCTCTTCACGAATGGAGAGTGGGTGGAGGGGTATATATAGCCTCCACACTAAATCTAACCGTTACACACAAATGAACAAACTCGGTGGGACCGAATAATGAAACTCGATTGGACCGATTTAGTTCAAAATGTGAACGTTAGGATTTTTGGTGGGACCGACATGTCAACTCGGTGAGACCGATTTCATTAGGGTTAGGGCATAACGTAATCTTGGTGAGACCGATTACACAAACTCGGTGGGACCGATTTTGGTAATAAGCTAACCAGAGAGTTGGTCAAGCAAACTCGGTGGGACCGATTCGCTCATCTTGGTGAGACGAAACGTTACGAAGGGGAAACAGAGAGTTTGCATTGCGAACTCGGTGGGACCGATCGCTCATTTCGGTTGGACCGAAACGTTACGAAGGGAAACAAAGAGTTTGCAATCCCATCTCAGTGAGACCGAGTTCCCTATCGGTGAGACCGAAAAAACTAGGGTTTTGTGGCAGTGGCTATGTCAACTGAACTCAGTGGCGCTGGATAGAAAGTTTTGGTGGGGCTGAGTTTGACTTTTGGTTTGGGACATATGTGGATATGAGAAAGTGGTTGAGGGTTTTGGAGCATATCACTAAGCATTTTGAGCAAGCAACCCATTAAGCAACACCTCATCCCCTTTTAATAGTATTGGCTTTTCCTATGGACTCAATGTGATCTTGGATCACTAAAAGTAAAATGTAGAGTCTTGAGCTTTACAGCTTGAGCCAATCTTTTTTCCTTAGCATTTTGAGGGGCCCACATTTCTAATCCATGCCATGCCAATCATTGAGCTTTCCTGAAATATTTATCTTGAAATAGTATTAGCTCAATGAGCTATATGTTGTTAGGAATTACCAAAACCACCCAAGGATAGTTGCACTTTCAAAGTTCTACTTTCCTCCCACTCACTTCTTTCGAGAGAAACTCCTTCTCTAGAAAGAATCCATTCTTAGCAATGAATATCTTGCCTTCGGATCTGTGATAGAAGGTGTACCCAACAGTCTTCGTTGGGTATCCTATGAAGACACATTTCTCCGATTTGGGTTCGAGCTTATCAGGTTGAAGCTTTTTCACATAAGCATCACAGCCCCAAACTTTAAGAAACGACAACTTGGGTTTCTTGCCAAACCATAGTTCATAAGGCGTCGTCTCAGCGGATTTTGATGGTGCCCTATTTAACGTGAATGTAGCCGTCTCTAAAGCATAACCCCAAAACGATAGCGGTAAATCAGTAAGAGACGTCATAGATCGTACCATATCTAGTAAAGTACGATTATGACGTTCGGGCACACCATTACGCTGTGGTGTTCCGGGTGGCGTGAGTTGCGAAACTATTCCGCATTGTTTCAAATGTGGACCAAACTCGTAACTCAAGTATTCTCCTCCACGATCAGATCGCAGAAACTTTATTTTCTTGTTACGATGATTTTCCACTTCAGTTTGAAATTCTTTGAACTTTTAAAATGTTTCAGACTTATGTTTCATTGAGTACATATACCCATATCTTCTCAAATCATCTGTGAAGGTGAGAAAATACGATACCCTCCGTGAGCCTCAATATTCATCGGACCACATACATCAGTATGTATGATTTCCAACAAATTTGTTGCTCGCTCCATAGTTCCGGAGAACGGCGTTTTAGTCATCTTGCCCATAAGGCATTGTTCACAAGTACCAAGTGATTCATAATCAAGTGATTCCAAAAGTCCATCAGTATGGAGTTTCTTCATGCGTTTTATACCAATATGACCCAAATGGTAGTGCCACAAATAAGTTGCACTATCATTATCAACTCTGCATCTTTTGGCTTCAACATTATGAATATGTGTATCACTACTATCGAGATTCAACAAGAATAGAACACTCTTTAAGGGTGCATGACCATAAAAGATATTACTCATATAAATAGAACAACAATTATTCTCTGGTTTAAGTGAATAACTGTCTCGCATCAAACAAGATCCAGATATAATGTTCATGCTTAACGCTGGCACGAAATAACAATTATTTAGGTCTAAAACTAATCCTGAAGGTAGATGTAGAGGTAGCGTGCCGACGGCGATCACGTCAACTTTGGAACCATTTACCACGCACATCGTCACCTCGTCCTTAGCCAGTCTTTGCTTAATCTGTAGTCCCTGTTTCGAGTTGCAAATATTAGCAACAGCACCAGTATAAAGTACCCAGGTGATACTGCGAGCTCTGGTGAGGTACACATCAATAACATGTATATCACATATTCCTTTTTTCACCTTGCCATCATTCTTATCCGCCAAATACTTGGGGCAGTTCCGCTTCCAGTGACCAGTCTGTTTGCAGTAGAAGCACTCAGTCTCAGGCTTAGGTCCAGACTTGGGTTTCTTCTCCTGAGCAGAAACTTGTTTGCCGTTCTTCTTGAAGTTCCCCTTCTTCTTCTCTTTTCCCTTTTTTTTTGAAACTGGTGGTCTTATTGACCATCAACACTTGATGCTCCTTCTTGATTTCTACCTCCGCAGCCTTTAGCATCGCGAAGAGCTCGGGAATAGTCTTATTCATCCCTTGCATATTATAGTTCATCACGAAGCTTTTGTAGCTTGGTGGCAGTGATTGAAGAACTCTGTCAATGACACTATCAACAGGAAGATTAACTCCCAGTTGAGTCAAGTGATTATGATACCCAGACATTTTGAGTATATGCTCACTGACATAACTATTCTCCTCCATTTTGCAGCTATAGAACTTATTGGAGACTTCATATCTCTCAATCCGGGCATTTGCTTGAAATAATTAACTTCAACTCCTGGAACATCTCATATGCTCCATGACGTTCAAAACATCGTTGAAGTCCTGGTTCTAAGCCGTAAAGCATGACACACTGAACTATTGAGTAGTCATCAGCTTTACTCTGCCAAACGTTCTTAACATTGTCAGCAGCATCTGCAGCAGGCCTGGCACCCAGCGGTGCTTCCAGGATGTAATTCTTCTGTGCAGCAATGAGGATAATCCTCAAGTTATGGACCCAGTCCGTGTAATTGCTACCATCATCTTTCAACTTTTCTTTCTCAAGGAACGCATTAAAATTCAATGGAACAACAGCACGGGTCATCTATCTACAACAACATAGATAAGCAAAATACTATCAGGTACTAAGTTCATGATAAATTTAAGTTCAATTAATCATATTACTTAAGAACTCTCACTTAGATAGACATCCCTCTAATCATCTAAGTGATCACGTGATCCATATCAACTAAACCATAACCGATCATCATGTGAAATGGAGTAGTTTTCAATGGTGAACATCACTATGTTGATCATATCTACTATATGATTCATGCTCGACCTTTCGGTCTCAGTGTTCCGAGGCCATATCTGCATATGCTAGGCTCGTCAAGTTTAACCCGAGTATTCTGTGTGTGCAAAACTGGCTTGCACCCATTGTAGATGGACGTAGAGCTTATCACACCCGATCAACACGTGGTGTCTCGGCATGACGAACTTTGGCAACGGTGCATACTCAGGAAGAACACTTTTATCTTGAAATTTAGTGAGAGATCATCTTATAATGCTACCATCAAACAAATCAGAATAAGATGCATAAAGGATAAACATCACATGCAATCAATATAAGTGATATGATATGGCCATCATCATCTTGTGCCTTTGATCTCCATCTCCAAAGCACTGTCATGATCACCATCGTCACAGGCTTGACACCTTGATCTCCACCGAAGCATCATTGTCGTCTCGCCAACTATTGATTTTACAACTATCGCTACCGCTTAGTAATAAAGTAAAGCAATTACATGGTGATTGCATTTCATACAATAAAGCGACAACCATATGGCTCCTGCCAGTTGCCGATAACTGTGTTACAAAACATGATCATCTCATACAATAAAATTTAGCATCATGTCTTGACCATATCACATCACAACATGCTCTGCAAAAACAAGTTAGACGTCCTCTACTTTGTTGTTGCAAGTTTTACGTGGCTGCTACGGGCTGAGCAAGAACCATTCTAACCTACGCATCAAAAACCACAACGCGATATAGTGATTGCTTTTTGATCTTCAGAAAGAACCCTGTTCATTGAATCCGATTCAACTAAAGTTGGAGAAACTGACACCCAGCAGCCACATGTGTGCGAAGCACGTCGGTAGAACCAGTCTCGCGTAAGCGTACGCGTACTGTCGGTCTGGGCCGCTTCATCCAACAATACCGTTGAATCAAGAATCAACTAGTGACGGCAAGCAATATGTATATACCCACGCCCACAACTCCTTTGTGTTCTACTTATGCATATAACTTCTACACATAAACCTGGCTCTGATACCTCTGTTGGGGAACGCAGTAATTTCAAAAAAATTCCTACACACACGCAAGATCTATCATGGTGATGCATAGCAACAAGAGGGGAAGAGTGTTGTCCACGTACCCTCGCAGACCATAAGCGGAAGCGTTATGACAACGCGGTTGATGTAGTCGTACGTCTTCACGATCCGACCGATCCTAATACCAAAAGTACGGCACCTCCGCGATCTGCACACATTCGGCTTGGTGACGTCCCACGAACTCTCAATCCAGCTGAGTGTCGAGGGAGAGCTTCGTCAGCATGATGCCGTGATGACGGTGATGATGATGATACCGTCACAGGGCTTCGCCTAAGCACTACGATGATATGACCGAGGTGGGTTATGGTGGAGGGGGGCACCGCACACGGCTAAGGGATCAATGATCAACTTGTGTGTTCTAGGGTGCCCCCTGCCCCCGTATATAAAGGAGCAAGGGGGAGGCCGGCCGGCCCTGGAGGCGCGCCAGGAGAGGAGGAGTCCTCCTCCTAGTAGGAGTAGGACTCCCTTTTCCTAGTCCTACTAGGAGGAGGAAGGGGGAAGGAAGGAGAGGGAGAGAAGAGAAGGAAAGGGGGGCGCCCCCACCCCCTTACCTAGTCCAGTTCGGACTAGAGGGGGAGGGGCGTGTGGCCCTGCCTTGGCCGGCCCTCTCTCTCTCCACTAAGGCCCATGTTGGCCCATTAGTCCCCCCCCCCGGGTTTTCGATAACCCCCCGGCACTCCGACAATTATCCGTTGACCCCCGGAACTCATCCGGTGTCCGAATACAGTCATCCAATATATCAATCTTTATGTCTCGACCATTTTGAGACTCCTCGTCATGTCCGTGATCACATCCGAGACTCCTAACTACCTTCGGTACATCAAAACACATAAACTCATAAGACCGATCGTCACCGAACGTTAAAGCGTGCGGACCCTACGCGTTCGAGAACTATGTAGACATGACCGAGACATGTCTCCGGTCAATAACCAATAGTGGAACCTGGATGTTCATATTGGCTCCCACATATTCTATGAAGATCTTTATCGGTTAAAAGCGCATAACAATATACGTTGTTCCCTTTGTCATCGGTATGTTACTTGCCCGAGATTCGATCATCGGTATCTCAATACCTAGTTCAATATCGTTACTGGCAAGTCTCTTTACTCGTTCTGTAATGCATCATCTTGCAACTAACTCATTAGTCACATTGCTTGCAAGGCTTATAGTAATGTGCGTTACCGAGAGGGCCCAGAGATACCTCTCCGATACTCAGAGTGACAAATCCTAATCTCGATCTATGCCAACTCAACAAACACCATCGGAGACACCTGTAGAGCATCTTTATAGTCACCCAGTTATGTTGTGACGTTTGATAGCACACTAAGTGTTCCTCCGGTATTCGGGAGTTGCATGATCTCATAGTCATAGGAACATGTCTAAGTTATGGAGAAAGCAATAGCAACAAACTAAACGATCATCATGCTAAGCTAATGGATGGGTCTAGTCAATCACATCATTCTCTAATGATGTGATCCCGTTAATCAAATGACAACTCATGTCTATGGTTAGGAAACATAACCATCATTGATTCAATGAGCTAGTCAAGTAGAGGCATACTAGTGACACTCTGTTTGTCTATGTATTCACACATGTACTAAGTTTCCGGTTAATACAATTTTAGCATGAATAATAAACTTTTATCATGATATAAGGAAATATAAATAACAACTTTATTATTGCCTCTAGGGCATATTTCCTTCATATACTGCTTACATTGAGAAACCCCCTTTTCCTGTTAGGATTAAGGAACATGCTAAAGCTACAATTGTGGTTCATAAGAGTAATTTTAAAACACATAAACCCTTTGAACAAATTAAGGTGGAACCTAATGTTTCAATGGTTAAATATCTATTAGTTGATAATATTGATGTTCATGTCATATACTTCTGCGAGGAAGCAACTAGAATTGCTAAGGAGGATACCCTCAATAAAAATAAACCTGTTGTTGGCATGCCAGTTGTTTCTGTTAAGATTGGAGATAATTGTTATCATGGTTTATGTGATATGGGTGCTAGTGTGAGTGCCATTCCACTTTATCTTTATTAAGAAGTTATAAATGATATTGCACATGTTGAGATAGAAGACATTGATGTTACTATTAAGCTTGCAAATGGAGATACTATTTCACCGCTTGGGATTGTTAGAGATCTTGAAGTCTTGTGTGGCAAGATCAAATACCCTACTGATTTTCTAGTTCTTGGAGATGATTTTTGTCCCATTATTTTTGGTAGACCTTTCCTGAATATCGTCAATGCGAAAATTGATTGCACTATGGAGACAGTCAGTGTTAATTTCAGTGATGTATCTCATGAATTTAATTTCACCAACTTTGTAAACAACCACATGATAAGGAATTACCTAGTAGAGATGAAATAATTTTTCTTGCTTCTATTACTGTACCTCCTACTAATCGATTAGAACAATATTTGCTAGACCATGAAAATGATATGCATATGAATGAAAAAAATGAAATAGATGAGATATTCTTAACACAAGCACCTATTCTTAAACACAATTTACTTGTTGAAACTTTGGAGATCCTCTCCCACCTAAGAGTGACCCTGTGTTTGAATTAAAGGAACTACCTGATACATTGAGATATGCCTATCTTGATGAAAAGAAGATATATCCTATTATTATCAATGCTAACCTTCGGAGCATGAAGAAAAGAGATTACTTAAAACCCTAAGGAAGCACCGTGTTGCTATTGGATATACTATTTATGATCTTAAGGGCATTAGCCCCACTTTATGTCAACACAAGATTAATATGGAACCAAATGCTAAACCAGTTGTTGATCATCAACGTAGTCTGAATCCCAAAATGAAGGATGTGGTAAGAACTGAAATATTAAAGCTTCTGGAAGCAGGTATAATTTATCCTATAGCTGATAGTAGATGGGTAAGTCCTGTCCGTTATGTCCCTAAGAAAGGAGGCATTATTGTTGGCCTAATGATAAAAATGAACTTACCCCACAAAGAATTGTAATTGGTTCTAGGATGGTGATTGATTTCAGGAAATTAAATAAAGCTACTAGAAAAGATCATTACCCCTTGCCTTTTATTGATAAAATGTTAGAAAGATTGTCTAAGCATACACACTTTTGTTTCCTTGATGGATATTCTGGTTTTTTTATCAAATACCTATATCAAAAGAGGATCAAGATAAAACTACCTTTACTTGTCCCTTTGGAATTTATGCTTATAGACGTATGTCTTTTGGTTTATGTAATGCAACCGCTACTTTTGAAAGATGTATGACTGCTATATTCTCTGATTTTTGTGAAAAGATTGTTGAGGTATTCATGGATGATTTCTCCGTTTACAGAACTTCTTTTGATGATTGCTTAAGCAATCATAACCAAGTTTTGCAGAGATGTGAAGAAACCAATCATGTCTTGAACTGGGAGAAGTGCCACTTCATGGTGAACAAAGGTATAGTACTTGGGCATAAAATTTCTGAACGAGGTATTGAAGTAGATAAAGGTAAAGTTGATGCAATTGAGAAATTTCCATGTCCTAAAGATATTAAAGGTATATAAGAAGTTTCCTTGGTCATGCTGGTTTCAATAGGAGATTCATTAAAGACTTCTCTAAAATTTATAGGTCTCTTACTGATCTTTTGCAAAAAGATGTTCCATTTGTTCTTGATGATGATTGCATGGAAGCCTTTGAAATACTTAAGAAAGCCTTAATTTCTGCACCCATTGTTCAACCATCTCATTGGAATCTGCCTTTCAAAATTTTGTGTGATGCTAGTAATTATGCTATTGGCGTTGTTCTAGGACAAAGAGTTGGACAAGAAATTGAATGTTATTCATTATGCTGGTAAGACTCTGGTTAGTGCTTAAAAGAATTATGCTACTACTAGCAGTTGTATTTGCATGTGATAAATTTAGACCTTACATTGTTGATTCTAAAGTTACTATTCACACCAATCATGCTGCCATTAAATATCTTATGGAAAAGAAAGATGTTAAACCTAGACTGATTAGGTGGGTTCTACTATTACAAGAGTTTGATTTGCATATTGTTGGTAGAAAAGGAACTGAGAATCCTATAGCAGATCATTTGTCCAGGATGGAAAATGTTCTTGATGACCCACTGCCTATTGATGATAGTTTTCCTGATGAGCAATTAGCTGTTATAAATGCTTCCACTTCTCGTAATAATACTTGGTATGTAGAATATGCTAATTACATTGTTGCTAAATATATACCACCCAGTTACACCTACCAACAAAAGAAAAGTTTTTTCTTTGATTTAAGACATTACTTTTGCGATGACCCCACATTTATATAAAGGAGTAGATGGTGTTATTAGACGTTGTGTACCTGAGCATGAATATGAACAAATCCTATGAAAGTGTCACTCCGAAGCATATGGAGGACACCATGCAGGATACAGAACTACACATAAGGTACTACAATCTATTTTTTATTGGTCAACTCTCTTCAAAGATGCACATAAGTTTGTCCGTTCTTGTGATGAATGTCAAAGAATTGGTAATATTGGTAGACGTTAGGAAATGCGTATGAATTATTCACTTGTTATAGAACCATTTGATGTTTGGAGCTTTGATTATATGGGACCTTTTCCTTCCTCTAATGGGTATACTCATATTTTAGTTGCTAAGTGGGTGGAAGCTATTCCAACTAGTATTCTTGATCACAACATTTGTATTAAAATGCTTAAAGAAGTTATTTTTCTGAGGTTTGGATTTCCTAGATATTTAATGACTGATGGTGGTTCACATTTCATTCATGGTGCATTTCATAAAATTCTAGCTAAATATGATGTTAACCATAGAATTGCATCACCTTATCACCCTCGATCTAGTGGTCAAGTTGAATTGAGAAATAGAGAAATAAAATTAATTTTGCAAAAGATCGTTAATAGATCTAGAAAGAATTGGTCTAAGAAACTTGATGATGCATTATAGGCTTATAGAACTACTTATAATAATCCTATGGGTATGTCCCCATATAAGATGGTGTATGGAAAAACATGTCATTTGCCTCTTGAACTAGAACATAAAGCCTATTGGGCAATAAAAAAAACTTAATTATGATTTCAAACTTGCTGGTGAAAAGAGATTATTTGATATTAGCTCTCTAGATGAATGGAGAACCCGAGCCTATGAAAATGCCAAATTATTTAAAGAAAAAGTTAAAATGTGGCATGACAAAAGAATCCAAAAGCGAGAATTTAAAATTGTTGATCAAGTTCTGTTGTACAATTCTCGCTTCAGATTCTTTGCAGGAAAATTTCTCTCTAAATGGAAAGGACCATATATCATCAAAGAAATTTATCGCTCTGGAGTTATCAAGATCAACAATGCCGAAGGCACTAATCCGAGAGTGGTTAATGGGCAAAGAATTAAACATTACATCTCTGGTACGCCCATTAATGTTGAAACTAATATTATTCAAACAATGACACCGGAGAAGCACATAAAAGAGACCTTTCGTAATGCTCCAGAATCTGAAAAGGAGTATGTATGTGATACGGTAAGTAAACCGACTCCAAAATTTTCATAAAAAATATTTCTGTCCTTTTGGAATATTAGAAAAAAATTACAAAAATAAGAAACAACCAAGGGGACCCATGAGGAGGTCACAATGCAATACATAATTTTAATGTTGAAACTAATATTATGCAAACCCCAATACACAGTGTCTCTCTTAGCAGTAAGCTGGAGACTAGCCATGCATCTACACATCTCATGCCATTGGCCCACAAGCACTGGATTAAGTCTTCTTCGAAAGAAAGAACAAGGATCGACAACACCAAACTTGTCAATAGTGCAGTCTTGTTCAGTGCAAATATCAAAGAGTTATAGGAATTGCTCATTAAATGGGACCAACCCATTAATGGAGTCTTTCCACAATCTAGCTCAATCACCGAAGTCAACCTCAATCTTCCTACCAATCATATATAAGTATTTTACTTTCAAGAGAATTTTCCATAAGGGGGAATCAGAAATCTTAGGTTGCACAATGGCTAAAGTTTTGTTAGCTACGTATATAGCTCTAACAATGTCTTCCCAACACCCGCAAAAAAAAACAATGTCTTCCCAAGTCACACTCTCGGTACTTCCACCACCACTTGACCATTGAACTAATATTTTGATGTCTAAAATCTTTAACCCACAATCCCCCTTTGTCCTTGGATTTGCAGATTCTATTCCATTTGACTAGAAAGCATCTTCTTTTTATTACACCCTTGCCAAAATGATTTTCTCATGTGTTTATCTAATCTTTTCCACAGAGAATTCTTGTTCATAAGCCACATAGACATGTGATATAAGGATATCTGAGTGAGAACAACATCAAGTAGGGTATGCCTCCCACCCATAGAGGAAAGATTACCCACCTAGGCATTAAATCGTTTGAGATACTTACCTTCCAAGAAATTCTAATAAGAGTTTTTTAAGGAAAGTAAAACTCACGGGCATGATACTTAATAGGAAAATGACCAATATCAATAATTAAAAGTTCAACATTGTTTTTAACAATCTCATCATCACCCCCAACGGTTGGGATTTCACTTTTGGAAATTGACTTTGAGGCCACACATCATTTCAAACATGTATAACATCTTTAGGTTAACAACTTTGTCAAGATCATGATCAAGACAAATGTTGGTCATCTGCGTACTGCAAGACAGCCACACCCTTAGGAAGCCGATCAAGAGCCATCCCCACTAATAAGCCATTTTCTTGAGCATTTTTTATTTATCATTTTAGTTAAACAACCCGGCTCAATATCAAACAGAAAGGGAAAAGGGGGTCCCTTGGCGCACCCCTTTGGACTCTGGAAGTAGGGACCGACATAGTTGTTGAGCTTGATACTAACCGTACTGTTATAAAGATTTTGTTTGATCCAGTTTCATCTGGTGCTATTAATCCTCTAAGTTCATGACACTCCAACAAAAATTCCTAGTTGAGTTGGCTGGTCACAATGGGAAGTAACTGGAATCATGCAAGCCTTCATTTATTAGATCTAGACTCATTTTGCCTTGGGTATGTTATGTTACGGTAATATTATGTTACCAGAAATATTTAACTCATCATAAACTACTTGTCACATGAGCAAATTTGCTTACCTGACATGCATGTTACTAGCTAAGTTACTGTCATTATGGCCAGCCTTAGTTTCGTCAATGATTGAGTAGCATGCAGGTTCATTGCTTTATGTTTCAGCTATCTGACGACAACCACATAGTCCATCCCAAGAATGATTGGACCTATGTACAATTTCCACAACGTGTGCACACCAATCAGATAAGCCAGGCTCTGAGCCTCTTCAACAGAAAACACACACCCATATGATGGCTCAGAGAAAAGAAAACTCTGCCTCGGTAGTCCTGAGCGACAACGCCACCCCAACTTCCAGAATCAGGTGAGAAGGTCACATTTGTATTTAATTTGACAGTGCCTACACTGTGAAAATGGACATATTTCACCTTTTTAAAAAAACTTCAGCATAAAATGGACTGAATCTGATTACTTTTCACAATTTGACCCGTTTGTATGATAGGCTGGGACGACGTCATGCTATCTAGCATGACGCCCAGTCCTAGATAACACATACTCCCTCCGTCCGGAAAAGCTTGTCCCAAACTTGTTCTTCAAATGGATGTATCTAGCACTAACATGGTACTAGATACATTCATTTGAAGGACAAGTTTTTTCAGACCGAGGGAGTAACTTTTTTATCTAAAAACTTAGCATAGCTAGAGCAGAGGCAATGTTAATAAACAAGCTTGTTAGGCCAAGACGGTTAGAACAAAGCTACCATTATCAAAAATAAATTAGTCATCTAGGATTCGTTCTAGGAATAATTCCGTTCAAGCCACTAAGTAATTCTGATATTCGGTGGCAGCCACTTAAACTTGACGAATTCAGTGTGTGCTGCTATCAAATGCGAAGCAACGCTACATACCTCTAAGTGCCGTCTCCGTCAGTTATCATGTCAAATACAGCAAAGAGGAGACACGTTTGACTTTAGCTTCCGCTGTGATATCATATAATTTGCACTCAATAAACATGGGTACTCTCAGCATAATAGCACATCCCTAATTTTCGCCCACCTCATGTGGCATGTCATATATCAAAGAGAAGCTTTGCAGCGCTACATACAATGTTACATTTGAATACATGCGAATCCGCTGTGCACCTGAGCAGGATGTATAATACCACTTGTTTGTTCATACAAACACAGGAAAGTTATATATATACCAGTAAAACTGAGACTGTAACCATTCCTAGGGCATATTCACTTGGATTTGTTTCGAAACCGTTGGCCCTTCTTGCCCCCTGAGTTGTTACTTCCACCCCAAGCACTGCCCCAGAAAAACAGTGACATCCAGAACAGAACTGCAAAGAATATCCGTAACGTATCCTGTAATCTTGACAACCTCTCTTGCCAATCTGCCCAAAAGAAAAAACAAGATCTATTACATGCAGCCATGTCACAAGCATGCAACCATTATGTAGGACCTACAATTTTGAGGGAGAAACTGCCATACACAAGAAAACCATGTGCTAAAATGTAGAAAATTGATGGATCCTCACTCCATAAGAACATAATGTACAGAAACCATTCCATTGCTCTGCTGGCTGAAGGCTCAAACAATATTAACTCTTAACATTGACCTTGACTATCTAGATTGACTGTTCCAGTCCAGAGCCCCAGATGCAAGAAGTAATGATGAACTTCAGTAACCAACTAAGGTAATTAATTTCTGATTGGATGTATCTGTTTCTCAAAATAACCTATTGCTGACATGCTTCGAAGAAAACCTGTGGATCTTTTGATGAAAGATGCTCTGGGTGTTCTCAAAACAGCATGGACTCCAGCACAAAGACTAAGGAAGAGAGACACTGTGTGAATATGCAGTGGGCATTGTTCTTCTATGTGTATGGTAAGTAAGCTCTAGGCCATTTGAGACTGCAACTGAAGCTTCTTGTCAATGAGGTTTAAGGGTACAGGCCCTAGGCCAATGAGCTACAAATGTTTGCAAAGTATATTGTTAGACTTTGTGCTTCATGATCCGGCTGTGAGGTTAGACCATGTTTGAGTTTGTGTGTCACCTAGTAAAGTCTTTGTATTTATTCAAAAGTAATTGCAGCAAGCTATTTAGATCCACACAAAGAAAAGGAACTGGTTAGAACGCCAAACATTGAATGACTTGGTGTGAGTAGGTTTCAAAAGAGGCGTGCGAAGATGCGCGGCAAAAGCTATGACCCTTTGGTCATTGAGGATTTTGATTGGGACTATATATGGGTTGACCCAAGAATTCCACCACATCGAGGTGCTTCAGGGTGTCCTGAGGACATTATGGCTATGTTTGGTTTTAGCCCAAGTTTGCTCTACCAGCCAAAGATTTGACCAAGCTTTTGCTTTGCCAGAGTTGGCCAACATTAGCAAGAAAAATGAACTAGAGTTGGCTAAGAGACATCAGCTTGACAAAAAATTAGCAACGATAAAAATTAGCTGCTGCTCTTGAGCGAAACACTGCCTCCGGTGCCACGAACTCCCACAATGACGCAGGAAATAGGAGCATATGGGACGTCATATGGAAAATGAACGTCCCAGAGAGAATCAAGATCTTTGGCTGGAGGGTTGCTACGTGCTCGTTAGCAACAAAAAGAAATAAATGTAAACGTACAATCGTTCATGACAATGTGTGTGACATCTGTGGTAATGGAGCTGAGGATGAATACCACGCCGTCATCGCATGCACTAAGAGTAGAGCCCTAAGGTTTGAAATGAGAAAGAAATGGGCTCTACCGAATGAGAAGGAGTTCAGATACACCGGTACAGACTGGCTACAAATTCTGCTTGACAAGAATAATGCAGAGACAAGAATCAGAATTTTATTGCTCACTAGCAAACATGCCAGTGCGTTGCACCGGGAGTGATAATTGGCGTGTGTACCAAAATGTCCATCGACACGACAATGAAAACATTCGGACGGTGCCACTCGGTGACAGCAGGGAGGTGTCCACCAAAACGTCCATTAGCGTGTCACAGAGACATTGGGACGGTGCCACCTGACGGCCGCAGAGAGGTGCAC
This sequence comes from Triticum dicoccoides, assembly GCF_002162155.2. Classification (NCBI taxonomy): domain Eukaryota; kingdom Viridiplantae; phylum Streptophyta; class Magnoliopsida; order Poales; family Poaceae; genus Triticum; species Triticum dicoccoides. The sequence continues at coordinate 300,126,261 of NC_041388.1, read as the reverse complement.
ACTGGTCTAGCAGAAATGTATATTGGTGGCGCATTAAGAATCATATTACACATATGATACTCTTGGTATGATTTTTGTACGCGAAGTCTGATCACACCAAACATGAATAAATCAAACTGCGGCAAAATCATTACATTGACTATATAAATCTCCCATTCTACTGATTTTAAATCAAAAGGCGGCTCTATTTGTCCGGGGCCTAATTTTAAATCTCCCATTCTAAGCCGTTGTGATAAAATTGGAGCTATTTTTAAAGCCATTAGGGTGGGAGGTGAGATCATGAGTTCGACCTCCCACTCAACCTTTTTTTCCTTGGCCCGTGCATTTAATTTTAGGCTGCTCTCAATAGACCAAAAAAGTGTTGTACAGGCCAGTTTGTGAGCGCGGCCCAGGATAAAGCTGAGGAGAGATCTATCGATCTAAAACACGCACAGAGTCGGCTCACGAAAAAGAAAACAACGCGCAGAGAGATCGATCAACGTACGAACGCACGGGAGGGAACAAATGTAAAAAAAATCAGGGGATGGATGAAACCAAACCAAGAATACCTATTCCCTTTAATAGTACGTATAGATATAGATATAGATATAGATGTGGAGAGCTTGGTTCCTGCGGGACAATTGTGTCCACAATGACGGGAAAGAATCAGTATCGCGGTCCGTGATGTTTCTGGTTGGGTATGATGAGGAATTGAAAAATCTGGACCAACCAGCTACGGGAAACAAAGGAAAGAGCAACTGGGCTCTCACTGCTTCTGCCCCTGTCCAACCTAGGGATGTGAGTGGAAACCGGGAGGCTCTGCCTGAGGGGACAGTGAAACTGAACTCTGATGCAGCATTCCTTCCGGACGCCGAGGCGAGCTGGGCGGGTGCAGTAGCACGTGACCACAGGGGCCAAGTCTTTGTCTCGGTGAGCAAAAAATTGAGATCAAGCGGGTCAGTGGAAGCTGCAGAGGGACATGCCATGTTGATTGGAATACAGATGCTGTCGGCTCTGTACAACGGCCCTCTAATCATTGAAACTGACAATGCCATGATTGCAAAAGAGCTTGAGAATAGAAAACAGAACCGATCCGAGTGTTTCTCAATTGTCAGTGAAATCAAACATGCCCTGCTGGGTTTCAGTAATGCTGCAGTCAGACACATCCATGGGGACAAAACAAGTTGGCTCACGCTTTGTCTGCCAGGGCCAGACATGGAGAAGATTCGCTGACTATAGCGAATGTGCCGGAGCAACTCTGCTCCCTGATGCTATCTGAACAAGCCGACTGATGTGTGGAGAGTGTGATAGTCATCCTCAAAAAAAAAAAAAAGCCACCTGTTTGTGCGTTGCACCATTGCCAACATCATATGGAGCTCGCTTCTTCAGTGGGCCAATCTTCAGGCTGTCACACCCCACCATGGATCAGGAGCTCATTCCATGGTGGATTGGTGTGAAGGACTTCTACCACGGCATAGACAGTAAGAGACTGGACTGCCTGTGTGTCTTGGTGGTTTGGGCTAGCTGGCGTGAAAGGAATGTTCGCCAATAAAATCACGCCAATTCTGCAGATCGTCCATCAGCTTAAGGCTCATGCTGGTGTTCATGAAGCTTTAGCTCCCCTAAGAATACCATTTTACCCTTCAAAGAAGGGCACTCAGTTTTTTAAGGTAGTAATGGAAGAGTTGGTTGGAGTACGGATGAAGCTTATCCCGATGGATTCACATAGGTAGACACTCCATTATCATTGAGGGTACCGTAGAAGAACTCCTAGGTTACAAGTCATCTTATCTTAACTAAACAAACTACTAGTATATTTTTCGTCTGAACCAAGATGAATCCCATAGAACATGAATTCGCACCCACAGAAAAAGAACGCCTCAAATATGGAAACATTTATGCAGCAAACTACTCTGTTTCTAAACATAAGCCTTTTTAGAGATTTCGTATTGGAATCTCTAAAAAGGCTTATTATTTAGGAACTGAGGGAGTTTTTTT
>NC_041388.1:300038959-300123967 GCF_002162155.2 Triticum dicoccoides | reverse complement strand
CACGGGTATTATCTTGGCGGAAATTTGTAAGGTGCCTTTCAATCGCCCGAAATGCCAATTTTTAAGTTCGTGAGAGACGGCTATCAAGAGCTCCCGAAATGACCAGCAACAATAAACTGAAAATCAATCCTCTAGAGCCTCTAATCCCTAACTACAACTGATTGGAGGGTAGTAGTATAAAACTATAAAAACTACAGTAAGCAAACGGAGAGGTGAGAGGCAGTGGCGCTACCTTGAGGAGATGGAGGCGGTGGCTCGGAGGAGGGCGGCAAGGGTCCGGCAGCGCTTCGGCAGCGGAGGCTGAGCCAAGAACTGCAGCCACGGCCCAAGGCGGAAGTAGAAACCGCGCCGGCTGCTGGTGGTGGTGGCTTGAAGCGGAGGTGGGAAGGACAGACTGGTGGGAGGGCGGAGGAGGTGGAGGTGGAGGAGGGGAGATGTAGGAGACGAGGGCAGCTCGTCGTCGCCATCGGTGAGAGGTGGTTGCTAGGTTAGGGTGGGAGGCAGGGAACGTACCTGGGCACCAGGTCTTGTGTGGTGCGCCCGGTGTTCCCCATTCCGGCTGTGTGCATACTAGAAAATTCATAAAAATGTTATCCAAAATAATTAATAACTTTGTTTTAATTCGAGCCTTTTTAAGTTTAACTATTTTTATAGAAAATTAATACAGTGTATTGAATGGGCATAGAAACTCGCAAAACCTGATCAATGTGTTATTACACACCATAGTTTATATTCAATTCTGATAGGTTGCCGCTAACGCCCACACGCACAAGTGTGGTGTCAGTCGAATACCCCACACACTCTATAACACACAGACTGCGCTACGCCATCGCATGCATGCATGTGAGAATCTTTTTGATTTCTCAGTTTTTAAAATGTTTTACCTTTTAAATGAAAATTTCAATTGAAAATTCATTTTCATCATTAAATTCCTTGCGACGAGATCTTCGAAACTAGATCTCATATCAATATATTTGAACGAAATTTTTTTGTGTTAAAAGTTATCATGTCTATTGCACATGAATTACCATAATGTTTACACTGAAATTGTCATGATATGCTTCAGCTATTTTCTTCTACTAGTAAATGCGCACGTGCAATGCACGTTAATATTTAGGAATATATTAATTGCATGCGAATATTATGTATGCTATTATTTGTGTGTTAATCTATGATTAGTACAATATTTGATATGATATTAATTGCACGTTAAACATGTTTAACGCTCGCCATTGGAGCAGTCTAGATTGTTGGATTAACTTAGTTCGATGGCCGAGATCAATTGGATCTGCCCCTTTGGGTCTTTTTATATTGGTATAGATATTTTAAAGTAAATTTTGACATATTATAAAATAAGAAAATAAGAAACTATACTTGCCATGAACCATAATCTAAAATTGACATGATACATGCACTTAAAATTGCCATGGTTCATACAAAATTAATTTTCATGATCAAAATACTGGAATTGCCATCACCAAAAAATTAAAATTGCCACACGGCAACAAATATTGAAACAACATTTCAGCAATTAAAATGTTACCATGCCAACATAATCTGAACAATGATAATATAAATAAAATAATCAACAATTAACATAACACATAATAACCTTAATTTGAAGCAGTGCAACACTAGATTCATATTACATAAGACATAATAACCATAATGGTAGCAGTGCATCACTAAATTCATATTACATAGTCTCATTTGAAGTACACTTTATAATAGGCATTACAAAAGGGATAGTCTCATCAAGCACTAGCTAACAACAACTCAAAGAAGATCGGGATTGGCTTTCAAGATTCGCTTGAACGATGCTTTTCGGACTTCATCATTCATCTTCACAAAGTTAATGCCTTTTGCCTTATGTTCTGTGAGATAATCTAAAACAGCCAAGTGCTCATCTTGCTCAAACACAAGAAGGTCCATGACAGCGTTGTACAAGTCAGGGTGTGTCTCAGCATGGCAAGTGTTCTTGATAGCACTTGCAATCTCATGCATAGCATCGGTCATGTTGCTACACTGGATTGAGTCCTCCTCAGTCAAGCCAGATGCCCTCTTTCTCTTCTTATTTGAAGTAGGAGAAAGGTCCTGAGAGGCACTAGCAGTAGGAAGTACCGTGTTAGACCCAGGAAGATGTTGCAATACCTCATCAGTTGTTCCTTGCCCCTCCATGACATCGGGTTTATCTTTGTCTTCCACAACAATAGGCGTTCCGAGTGGCACACCGGTGGCCATTGCATAATTCCCGGTGGCTTGCTTATTAGCAAAGCAATTTTCCATATAGTTGTAGTTCTCAAGTGGGGAATTTAGCAATTCAGCATCTGTTGGATGATCCTACAACATCATTGAACATAAGTAATTAAAAAAGACGGCATTTCAGCAATGAGGCATCATCATATGACCAAAAGTAACTCATTTCAACATCAGTTCAACAAAAGTAATTGACTACAACATCATGTCAACTATAAAATCTATTCATTTCCGCAAAACTAACTCATTTCAACACCGTTTCAGCAATAAGACAACTCATTTCAGTAGGGAAAAAGGGTTGATACATGTGCATGCATACCTGAGTATGGCCCAAATAGTGTTGTTCTTCTAGAACTACCATCTTCTTGTCATCATCCCAAAGTGCCCCACTTAAACCCTTCAAATAAACAATCCTTGTCCACCTATTCCGCCACTTGCGAATATGATTGTGCACTTGAGTAATAGACACGTCATAACCAACGAAAGCAGATATACACTTTGCAACTTTTAATTTTTCAGCCTCTTTGAATCCTTTGTCAGTCTTGGCACCTCTTGCCGCCACCTCTGAAAGACCTTTCAACATCATTGCCGACATAGGCGGAGTCCAATTCATGACCTTGGGGGCCTTCTTGGGAAGAGCACCAACATTTGGAACCTCCAGCACGTCATCATCCATCTACACCATAAACATTCCAGAAGTTAATAACACATTCCAGCACCTAAAATGATATTCCAGCACATAAAAAATGATATTCCAGCAGACAAAAGCATATTTCAGCACATAAATAACACATTTCAGCATCTAAAATGATATTCCAGCACATAAATAACATATTCCAGCACCTAAAATGATGTTCCAGCACCTAAAAAGCATATTTCAGCAGTCAAAAACATATTTCATCACATAAATAACACATTCCAGCACCTAAAAAACATATTTCAGCAGCACAAAAATATATTTCAGCACATAAATAAAGCAATACATCAATTGTTTTACAACACCAAGTCACACATCAATTGTTTTACAACACGAAGACATGATACATCAAATGTTTGCTAGCCCTTTATTTGCCCACATATGATTTGCAAATTCATCTCGCTTCTGAGCCCAAGAATGATTGTCATGGACAATATCATTGGGTCTTCATCATTGGGTTCCGGATCCCATGTTTCCTCGGGCGGGAAATATTCATCCTCACCATATTGAAGTACCCAATTGTGAAGAATTGCACAAGTTAGCACTACTTTGACTTGGGTCTTATAACCATGGAATGGCTTATTGTAGATAAACTTCCAACGGTTTTTGTATGCGGCAAAAGCCCTTTCAACCGATGTCCTCAAAGAAGAGTGTCTTAAGTCGAACAACTCTTTAGCATTTTGAGGATGGTTCCCTCGACCATACTCTTTCAAGTGGTACCTCATGTCACGGTATGGTGGAAGAAAACCCGGCCTCACAGCATAGCCCGCATCAACAAGGAAGAATTTTCCTATGAACAAGCAACTATTAGCTATGGGTAGAAATATTAATATACTTAGGTAGTAGACTCTAATTTATTACCTGTAGGAACTTTCAATCCATCTTCCCTCTCTAATGCATTTGCAAGTATAAGGGCATCATGAGCTGACCCCTCCCAACCCGCAAGTACATAGGTAAACTTTAGATCAAAGTCTACCGCGGCCATCACATTTTGGGTAGTCCCCTCTTTTCTGCCCCTAAAGGCAGCTGAGATACTTTTTGGGACTCTAGCAAGCACATGAGTCCCATCTATTGCTCCAACACAATCCTAATTAATAAAGACAAATGGTTATTATTCATAAGTCCCATCAATTGTTTGTCTTTGTTTGAATAAAAAATTTACCTTGAAATATGGATTGAAGCGGGTGCTTTCTTGTATTTTACGATGGCAATGGTTGGAGGGAGGCCGAATCATCTCATCTCTCAACTCCCCAACAGCATAAAGCACTGCCTTAAAATACCTACTAATGACTTCGATAGATCTTCTAAAGATAGGTTGTAGTGTCCTATACCTTTGGTTATGGCCAACTACGTAAAGAAACATGGCAACTTGTTCCTCAATAGAAGTATGGATGCTTCCAACAACAAATTTCTCTCTCTAAATATAGCACACAAACGGAAAAATGGAGCTTTTCTCATTCTAAGTTGATTTGAACAATTTATGTCACTAGAGTGATAGATGTATCTCAAATTTGACTCTCTAGATATGGCACGATCGGCCATGCTTCCCACGGTTATCCTTGGTGTTTGTTGCCTAGATCTTCTAAACATGACCATCATGTAAGCATACAATCCAGCCACTAGACCGACTCCTCTCACAATTAGTTGCCTTCGTTTTCTTGCCAATTCATCCATCTATGACAATACAAACAAATAACAGGAAACTTAGGACACCATAATTTTTCAGCATGACAAGCAATGAACAGAGATAAGTAGTTCAATAAATTCCTATTCCAATTATGATAAGCAATTTTGTCAGCATGACAAGCATGATAAGCAATTCTCTCTTATTCCACTTTAGCTCTAGCCTGTTCAAGGTGGGGAGCCGAGTCAGGAACAAGATCTCTTCTCTGTTCTTCCCTGTACAGCAACAAGAGCTCTACCCTGTTCAAGGTGGGGAGCCGAGGCATGAAGGAGGGATAGGGGAAGGAAGAGAGGAGGAAGGCGGGGGAAGGGAAGGGACGGGCGGATCTGCTACCTTCAGCACGGTGGCGGCGGCGAGTTGAGGACGGCCAGGAGCAGGGGCGGGCCGGCGACGAGTCGAGGACCGGCCAGGCGTACGGGCGGGGCGGCGGTGACGTACACCTTCAACACGACGGCGGGGGGTTGAAGAAGGAGGGGCCCGGCGGGGGGGTATGGCGAGGGGATCGACGGCGGGCGGGCGCTGGCGGCTAGGTTAGATGGGGTCGCGCGAGGGGAGGGGGAGCGGGTCGCGCGAGGGCAAGGGCGGGGTGGTCGTTTGAGAGAAAGTGGGTCGGGGGGGGATTTTTCTCCTGTGCGGTCTCAGCCTCGCTCGACCCGGCAGGGCTGTGTGGGGTGCTTCGACTCAGCTATGTGGAGGCCCTTTTTAGCATCGGTTCGACTATGCCCGAGGGAGCCCATACAGTCTACCAAACAGAGAAAAGTGGGTCTGATAGGGAACTTTTAGGCCTATACACTCTTCATGCATGCTACCAAACACACCCAAAGAGAATACACACTCTCTTTTTCTACATAAAAAAGGAAACATTTCCCTACAGACGACCGGCGGAGCGCTTGGCCAGTCGCCCCCTCGCTCGCTCGCTCGCTCGCTCTTACAGGCGGGAGCAAGCCAGCGCATGCGTTTGGTGGGCCTCAAGTGCTTTCTTTATCTCTTCCATGCTGCTTTTTTCCGCTTTTTCTACTTATTTTTCCTTTGACCTTGTCGCTTCTTCCTCTCCCCTTACCTCTCCAGTCCCACGCATCTCAAACTGCTCCCCGCTGATAATACAACTGTTGAGATTTCTTGCTGGAACCAGTGGTAAATTTTGCTGGAATCAGCGTTGATTTTTTTGCTGCATGGGTGCTACAACTAGTTCTATGCAACCCACAAAGCTGCAACCGGCACCTCAAAAAGCTACAACCGATCATGAAACAGTTTCAACCAGAGATGGCGAAAGTTAGGGGCCAATCAGTGCTAAAACCATTGACAAAAATAGCTTCACCGTAGATGAAAAGAGCTTCAACTAGCACTATGAAAAGGAAAAGGCTGCAACCGTTGACAGAAAAAGCTTCAATCATGGATGCAGCAGTCGTGATGGATGCATCCATACACAACATCTTCCTCTTTTTTATGGAGTGCTGCAACCGACCGTGGGAGATGCTACATCCGGCGGCGAGGGATGTTACAACCGAGATTTTTTTGTTAGAACCAACAATAGGTTTTGTCACTGATTTTTTTGCTGGAATCAGTGTCTTGTTTTGCTACTACCAGCAGCTTCATTTACTACTACCGGCGACAACATTTTTTGCGACATAATTCGCGAAGATGATGCAACCTCGACGATGGGCGACAACGTTTTTGCTGCAAACTATGATGTTTTTTGCTACCACCGGCTACAGGGTTTGTTACCACCGTACACAATGGCCGGCCAACATTTTTTTGCTACAACCACATCATTTTTTTGCTGCAACCGGCAACCACAAAAGTTACATCCAGTTAACATTTTTCCTACAATGACGATAGCGGACGGCATCGGTAATCTTTTTTTGCTGGAAGCAATAAACTTTTTTGCTACAACTGGCATCGTTTTTTGTTGGAACCAACAAGAGCCTCGAGCGGCACACAACGAGGTACATCATGAGCTGAATGACAGGTGCTGCGGCCGGCGGTCGGCACCACCGGACCTGCAGCCATCTCCCCCAGAACCGCAACCACAAGTGCATGTTGTTGCATGCATGGAGCTAGCGAGAAACGCCGGCAACGAGGGGCAGCGACCGGTGGTAACCGACAGTGAGGGCGGCGACCGGTGGTGACCGACGGCGGGGGTGGCGACGGGCGGCGGTTCTTCAAGGTTTGCTACATCGTTCATCCATGGCGAGTCTTGGCGACGGCGCTGCTTTGTTTTTTTCCTCTGCTTTTTATTGGATGCGCTTTATTTGGAGAAAATGATTCGGGATCTGACGGTTAAATATAATCAAATCAAACGGTCGCGCGGTGTCCGGCCGAATTGATTGTGTCGGTGCGCCGACGCAGAGTAGTCACCAAGGCGCACACAAGAACTCATCTCCCTTGCCCCGTTCCTCTTTCTCGAGCCCCCCTCCCGAGACCAATTCTCTACATTTCTTTCCATAATTGCTATTACATTATTTTTTAATTTTATTTTTGCATCATCATGTGATCATGCCATTAAATATTTACAAGCCAAATTAAAACGTAAATGAATAAATTACATAGATCTTTGACCTATTTGAAATGAGAGAATTCACATGGTAGTTCTCTTTATAACCAATGAACATATCCTCCTAGGGAGCTAGAATAAAACATTCCATTAATTTGGGAGATCACCCATAATCACACTTGTAGTTTAATTTTCTTTGGTTCCAAATATTTTAAATCCATGTCTCCAAATACTTTTCAAGTTGTGGGACTTTGATTTCTGTTGGACCATCTTCTTCTCTCTCTCCCTAGCCGCCCAGCCCAGCTAGGCCTCCTAGCAGCCGCGACTCAAGGCCCAGTCCAATCTTATCTTAACCCTAAGCCTCTCATCTCTCGATCGGTACGCTCCCCACCCAACACTCGTGTCCTCACGATCCCCTTGCTGCACCGCCATCCAGGGGGCTCGACCCCATAGTCGATCCTGCGCCCGATCGACCACTGGAGCAAGTCGCTGTGCGAGACAAGCTTGCCCGCCGTTGCACAAGCATCCCTTTCTTGTCCCCCCTCTTGTCGTGCCTTCCGAGGCACCGTAGCCACGGCCATCCATGGCCTTCCCCTGCCTCGTCGTCCCTCAATGAAATAACGCCGGTAACCGTCACCTCCGGCGAACCATGATGTTCGCGTGCTGCCATGACGCCCCCTCATATAGACCTCTCCTTCCATCACACCCGGGCTTTGCTCGCCCACTGCAGGTTTCTAAGCTCTACTGCTACCCCCGACCTTCCTCCTGTGGCGAGCGCCCTGCCTAGCGAGCTCTGTCACTAGACCAACACTCGGCCACCTCCTATGTGCACCTCATCGCCGATGCCCTGCTCCTCCTGTTCGTTGACCTCCCGTGGAGTGCCGTCACATTTGTCGTGCACTCCTCCTCCTCCAGCCACCTTTAATTAGCCTCAGTTCTCTTATTTTCTTATCTCTTTGTCATGTTTTTTTCCCGATCTCTAACTTCTCCTTATTGATATCCCAGAAAACTCAAAAGAGTATACAAATTTGATAATTGAATATAAAGTAGCGATGTGAGACTATTGGACTATTGAATAGATGAATTAGCCCTCAGTTATAAACGTCATATCATGATGGACCCATAATGTGTTGTCGTTACCTAAAACTGAAAGCTTGTTACCAGTATGGCACATAAAAAACAGTACCGTACCTAGTACGGCAAAAAGAACAGTACCACCTCAGGTATAAAAAATATCTAAAATATATAATATGGGTGAACAGATTAGAAAATTGGGGAAACACGCGTTGCTTTATCAGTAGGTATAGATATACCGTTATTTACAACATCAAATACATATACTAAGATAATATTTTTGAGGATGAATCTAATATTACTCCTATAAAGGATGTTAGCGTACCCGCCTTCCTGGGCTGCTCGTTGGCGAAGAGGCTCCTGGTCATCCGTCGCGCGATGGCGTGGCGCGGGAGCCTCTGTCGGCCACTCATGGTCGTCTGATCTGCTCGGACGGCTCGTACCCGGACCACTTGGTTGGGGGGGAGTCGATGACGGAAGGACTGGAGGGTTCATCCAAGACCACCGCCATTGGGCAGCTTCAGGCACGCCTGCAGGTGAGGCACCACACGCTCTCCCGCATGCACTAGGCGGACATGCCTTATTGTGAGGTCCATTCTGGGTGGACCGCCGAGCGCGCCCCGGGCCACAATCATTGGCGCGTATGGTCCACCCAACATTGGGTGGCTTCGGGTGCGCGTGCGGGTGAGGCCCTACGTGGGGCCGGCCCAGCAAAGCCGTGACCGAACCCGCTTGGCGGTGTCCTGGTCTTTTCGGGTTAGTTCGGTCATGCCAGTCGGGTCGTGCGTTGTGGTCGCAATGTCGGCGCATGCGTGGGGCCTGTTTCGGGCACCATCATGGAAGTTTGTCCCGTGTTGGCTTGCCACCGTGGCCTCTTAGCGGCTCTCTGAGCCGTATGATCTGCCCAGACGGCTCAGACCCGAGCAATCCAGCTAGAGGCTCCATGATGTGTGGACCGCCCAATCGCTAGGGCTACCATCATTAGGTGGCATCAGGCGCGCCCACGAGTGAGGCGCCGTGCGCTTTATTGCGCGCGCGGATGAGTATGCTGAGCCCACCTAATGGCGTCATTGTTCCGCACTAGGCTGGTCCGGTCAAGACAGGAGGTGCGGTCTATGCAGCCATGCTCTCTCGTGTGTGGTCCCGGCTTGTCAGCATCATTCGTTGCGTGCTGGGTTGGTTTGACGGGGTCCTATGATGGGGGTGACTACCACCAGGGAACCCAACCTCATAGTCTACAAGGGGCCCACTAGGCCCAATGCAAGGAGCGAACCCTAGAAGGCGAAGGGGACCTTTGTGGTCTCCAAGACTAGAAGACGACATCGCCCAGATCCCATCTATCATGTAAACCCTAGCTTTTTCCTGCCTATATAAAGGGAGGTCTAGGGTCCTCATACATCGTTTATTCACAGATAGGAAACTCCCGGTAGCAATCTTATACACCATTGTAACCCCTCGCACGAGGTATCCCTCCATTATGAACCATCAAAACCAGCAGGACGTAGGGTATTACTCTCTAGAGGCCCGAACCTAGATAAACCCCTCGTGTGACTGTCGACCCATGACTTCTAGCTACACTTGCACCCCTACCAAGGGATCTGATGGTATTTTGCACCGCCAGTTCATGTGCCAGGCACGAGCGGCACTGGCTGGAGATCGATCTTGGATCAGATCTTTTTCTGCCTCTAGCGACCTACCGCCGGGAGAGAGCCTAACCTTTGGCTCCTTGACGTTTGTCACTGACGGGACAAGCCAGGTCAACATCTGCCCATCGACCAGCCCCATCATCTCAGGGTCTCTCAAGGGAGCACGCGACAGTCACGCTCGATCAAGTAGGCATTGCTACTTGTGAGCTGCGTTTGGATTTCCTCGAAAAGGAGAGGATGATGCAGTATAGTAGAGATAAGTATTTCCCTCAGTTGCGAACCAAGGTTATCAATCGAGTAGGAGAATCACACAAAGCCTCGTGAACAACACCTGCACACACAAAAGCAAATACTTGCACCCGACGCAAACAAGAGAGTTGTCAACCCCCTTGGCGGTTACTAAGGATTAAATCTCGTAGTGGTCGATAAATAAATTATAAAGATAAAATAAAAGGAAATAGAAAATTGCAGCAAGGTATTTTTTGTTTCTATACATGATAAAAGTAGACCTGTGGGTCATAGTTTTCACTAGAGGCTTCTCTCTAACACATAATGGGTAGACAAATTACTGTTGGGCAATTGATAGAAAAGCACATAGTTATGACGATATTCAAGGCAATGATCATGTATATGGGCATCACATCCGAGACAACTAGATCGACTCCTGCCTGCATCTATTGCTATTACTCCACCCATCGACCGCTATCTAGCAAGCATCTAGGGTATTAAGTATAAAACAAAGTAACGCCTTAAGCAAGATGACATGATGTAGCCAAAGTAAACCCAATCAATATGAATACACCCCATAGTTTTACCTTAATGAAAACAATACAAATATGTTTCTTGTCCCCTACTTTGTCACTCGGATGTAGCACCGCAAGATTGAACCAACTACAAAGCACCTCTCCCACTGAAAATAAATCAATCTAGTTGGCCAAACCAAACGGATAGATCAGATAGAAATACAAAGCTATAACAATCATGCATAATAAAGTTCAGCAAAGACTCCATTAATATTCACAAATATTCCGATCATAAACCCGCAATTCATCGGATCCCAAGAAACACACCGCAAAATAAGATTACATCGAATAGAACTCCAAGGACATCGAGAAGAACATTATATTGAAGATCAAAGAGAGAGAAGAAGCAATCTAGCTTCTAGTAATGGACCCATGGGTCTATGGTGAACTACTCATGCATCATCGGAGGGCAGTGATAACCCACAAGCATAGGGGATCGCAACAGTTTTCGTGGGTAGAGTATTCAACCCAAATTTATAGATTCGACACAAGGGGAGGCAAAGAATATTTGAAGGTATTAGCAACCGAGTTGTCAATTCAACCACGCCCGAAGATTAATTATCTGCAGCAACGTGATCAGTAGCAAAGTAATATGATAGTTTTGGTAATAGTAGCAGTAGCAATGGTAACGGTAACAGTGATAGAAGAAGTTTTGTAACAAGTGCAACAGTAACGATAGCAGTAGTAACTTAGCAAGAACAATATAGGATAAATTCGTAGGCATTGGATCGATGACTTTTTGGATTATGTTCATCATGAGACAATTATAACCTAGGGCGATATGACACTAGCTCCAGTTCATCAATATAATGTAGGCATGTATCCAGTAGATAGTCATACGTGCTTATGGAAAGAACTTGCATGACATCTTTTGTCCTACCCTCCCATGGCAGCGGGGTCCTGTTGGAAACTAAGGGATATTAAGGCCTCCTTTTAATAGAGAACCGAAACAAAGCATTAACACACGGTGAATACATGAACTCCTCAAACTACGGTCATCACCGGGAGTGGTCCCGACTATTGTCACTCCGGGGTTGCCGGATCATAACACGTAGTAGGTGACTATAAATTGCAAGATCTGATCTAGAACATGGATATAATGGTGATAACATAAACGGTTCGGATTTGAAATCATGGCACCCGGGCCCAAAGTGACAAGCATTAAGCATGGCAAAGTCATAGCAACATCAATCTTAGAACATAGTGGATACTAGGGATCAAGCCCTAACAAAACTAACTCGGTTACATGATGAATCTCATCCAACTCCTCACTGACCAGCGAGCCTAAGAAGGAATTACTCACTCCCGATGGGGAGCATCATGGAATTGGCGATGGAGAAGGGTTGGTGATGACGAAGAACGAAGACCCCCCTCTCTGGAGCCCCAAATGGACTCCAGATCTGGCCTCCCGATGAAGAACAAGAGGTGACGGCGACTCCGTCTCGTGGATCGCGATAATTCTTTCTCCCTGAATTTTTTCTGGAAAAATAGGTATTTATGGAGTTGGAATCAGGGTATGCGGGGTCACCAGGTGGGGACAATCCACCTAGGCGCGCCAGGAGGGGGCGCCCTGGTGGGTTGTGCCCACCCAGGTGCCCCCGTCCGATGGTTCTTGGCTCTAGAAATTATTATCATTTATTGTATAAAAAATCCTCGCAAAGTTTCGTTCCATTCCGAGAACTTTTATTTCTGCACAAAAACAACATCATGGTAGTTTTGCTGAAAACAGCGTCAGTCTATGGTTAGTTTCATTCAAATCATGCAAATTAGAGTCCAAAACAAGAGGAAAAGCATTAGGAAAAGTAGATACGTTGGAGACGTATCAACTCCCCAAGCTTAAACCTTTGCTTGTCCTCAAGCAATTCAATTGATAAATTGAAACTGAAAAAGAAAAACTTTTACAAACTCTTTTGCTCTTATTTGCATAAATAATCTTAAACAACACCCAGGTTTTCAGCCAACATTATAACTAACCATGCCAACAATAACTCTTAAAGATTATATTAACTCATATCAATGACATATCAGCTAGCGAGCAATAATAAGGTATCTCAAATGGCAACACATTGTCAAAACAACCATGATATAATATGACAATAGTGGTATCTCGCTAGCCCTTTCTGAGACCAAAAAACATAAATGCAGAGCACCTCCAAAGTTCAAGCAACGTCTAAACATTGTAATTCATGGTAGAAAAGATCCAGTCGTGATGCACCCAACATTAGCTACACACAATGCATAAGTCATGGCAGCAATGCTCTCAGGTTCTAGCGCTTGTTTTAGAAGGTGATGACACAACACAAAAGTAAATAGATAGTTCCTTCGCAGAGGGAAGCAATGATTTGCAGAGGTGTCAGGGCTCAAGTTTTTAAAACAGAGGTAAATGATATTTTGAGACATGCACCCTTCTCATTTACTTCACGACCATCAGTTATCAATATCTTCCATGCTAAGCACGCTAGTGGCAGTTCCCAAGCAATAAAAGTAAAGGTTTTGACTCCATTGGGAGTTTTTGTTTGATTATTTGTAAGCTTTTTCTGTTTGCAGTTTGGGACCGGGCATCCCTAGTACCACCCTTTTCTCATGCGATGGCGAGTGAATAAACACTCGAGCTGAGAATAACCCTCTTAGCATGGAAGATACCGACCACCTCCTGTAGTTCCATGAAGGATCCAGGCACACAAAAGGATATTTTTTAGAAGTTTTTAGAGGTGGCACATGCAAATTTACTTAGGATGGCAGGGTAATACCGCATATAGGTAGGTATGGTGGACTCATTTGTAATAACTTTGGGTTCAAGGTTTTTGATGCACAAGCAGAATTCCCACTTAGTACAGGCGAAGGCTAGCAATTAGATTGAGAAGCGGCAAGCTAGAGAGCAACAACGGTCATGAACATGCATTATGCATAAGTAACATTGGACACTAGCATGAGTAGGATATGAACACCATGAATATAAATATCATAGAGGCCATGTTGGTTTTGATTCAACTACATGCATGAACATGTGCCAAGTCAAGCCACTCGAACATTCAGAGGAGGATACCATATCATCATACTACATCACAATCATTTTAACACAGTGTTGATATCCAAGATAAATCATCATCCACTCCCAGCTACTTATGCATGGCATGAGAAATTATAATCTCTAATTGTCAGTGCAAACATGTTTAATCATAATGGGCTGAATCATGGATACTAGGTTAAGCATATTTACACAAACAAAACAAGTCGAGTTCATACCAGTTTCTCTCTGCCATGGCTAGTTCATCGAATATCGTCATTATTGCCTTTCACTTGCACGACCGAACGATATGAAAATAATAATAGTGCAAGAGTGTCATGGACTAAGCTGGAATCTGCAAACATTTTATTCAATAGGAGAAGACAAGGTAAAATGGGCTCTTTATTAGATCAATAATTATTCAAATGAGAGCCACTAAATATTTTCATTGTGGTATTCTCCTCGGGACGACTCGAATAAGAAGAAAAGAAATTCAAAGAAACACACTACAATATTTTTGGAGTTTTTGGTTTTCTTGAACAAGCAAAATAAAAGGGAAAGCAAAACGAGAAAAACTATTTACACGGGAAAGCTCCCAACAAGATGTAGTGTGAATACACGAGAAAAACTATTTACACGGGAAAGCAAAAAGGGAAAGCAATACACGAGAAACACACTTTCCTCTTTGAGGTAGCCTCATCCTCAACAGCCACATAGTCTTCATCCTCGGAGTATGAGGTTTTCTTCTTCCTTGTCCTGGTGGATGCCTTGGGCAAGTTACTAGGAGTGCTCCTGCTGCCATCATCTGAGGTGCTTGATGGATCTGAACCCTCACTCAATTGCACATGTTCCTCAGATTTGTTCTGACTGTCACTCTGGTCAGACATCTTTGCAATCACTGATAGCAAACCCTATGAATAGATGTAGATGAGGTAGAGTGGATGAGCATCACAAAGTGCAGAGTTTTTGCAAAACAGATGACTTAAAAACTTAGTTTTAGTTCTCCACAGAAAGCATTTCAGAGCTATCGATTTGATAAACTCAGTGATACCAAAGCAGCTTTTGGAACCTAAACTAGTGAACTCGGTCAGACCAATTTACAGTTCGGTGGCACCGAGACTGCTAGGGTTTCACAGAGAATCGAACTCAGTCACACCGATTTGCAATTTTCGGTCAGACCAAAAATGCATGTGCTATTGGCCTAAGCCAAATCGGTGAGACCGATTTCTACAATTCGGTCGGTCCGAGATGAGTCCGGGGGGTAGGGCGCGCCCCCACCCTTGTGGGCCTCTTGTGCACCTCCCGACCTAATTCTTTCGCCTATGTATTCTCAAATATCCCCAAACCACCATAGGCATCCACGGAAACACTTTTCCACCGCTGCAACCTTCTGTACGTGTGAGATCCCATCTAGGGACCTTTTCCGGCACCCTGCCATAGGGGGATTCGATCACGGAGGGCTTCTACATCAACTCTATTGCCCTTCCGATGAAGCATGAGTAGTTTACCTCAGACCTACGAGTCCATAGCTAGTAGCTAGATTACTTCTTCTCTCTCTCTCTTTGATTCTCAATACCATGTTCTCCTCGATGTTCATGGAGATCTAATCGATGTAATACTTTTTTGTAGTGTGTTTGCCGAGACCCGATGAATTGTGGATTTATGATCAACTTATCTATGAATATTATTTGAATCTTCTCTGAATTCTTTTATGCATGATTTGATATCTTTGTAATCCTCTTCGAACTATCGGGTTGGTTTGCCCAACTAGATTGGTTTTTCTTGCAATGGGAGAAGTGCTTAGCTTGGGGTTCAATCTTGCGGTGTCCTTTCCCAGTGACAGTAGAGGCAGCAAGGCATGTATTGTATTGTTGCCATCGAGGATAAAAAGATGGGGTTTTCATCATATTGCTTGAGTTAATTCCTCTACATCATGTCATCTCACTTAATGCGTTACTCTGTTCTTCATCAACTTAATGCTCTAGATGCAGGCATGAGTCGGTCGATGTGTGGAGTAATAGTACTAGATGCAGAATTGTTTCGGTCTACTTGACACGGACGTGATGCCTATATTCATGATCATTTCCTTAGATATCGTCATAACTTTGCGCTTTTCTATCAATTTCTCATAGTAATTTGTTCACCCACCGTATTATTTACTATCATGAGAGAAGCCTCTAGTGAAAGCTATGGCCCCTGAGTCTATTTTCCATCATATAAATTTCTGATCTACAATATTAGTTTCCGATCTACTATTTTGCAATCTTTTACTTTCCGGTCTATAAACCAAAAATACAAAAAATATTTACTTTATGATACGTCTCCAATGTATCTATAATTTTTGATTGCTCCATGCTATATTATCTACTGTTTTGGACATTATTGAGCTATATTATCCACTTTTATATTATTTTGGGACTAACCTATTAACCGGAGGCCTAACCCAAGATTGCTGTTTTTTGCCTGTTTTAGGGTTCGAAGAAAAGGAATATCAAACGGAGTCCAAACGGAATGAAACCTTTGGGAACGTGATTTTCTCAACGAATAAGACCCAGGAGACTTGGACCCTACGTCAAGGCACAAGAGAGGAGGCCACGAGGTAGGGGGCGCGCCTGCCTACCCCAGGCGCGCCCTCCACCCTCGTGGGCCCCTGTTGCTCCACCGACGTACTCCTTCCTCCTATATATATCCACGTACCCCCAAACGATCAGATACGGAGCCAAAACCCTAATTCCATCGCCGTAACTTTCTGTATCCACGAGATCCCATCTTGGGGCCCGTTCCGGAGCTCCGCCGGAGGGGGCATCGATCACGGAGGGCTTCTACATCAACACCATAGCCCCTCTGATGAAGTGTGAGTAGTTTACCTCAGACCTACGGGTCCATAGTTAGTAGCTAGATGGCTTCTTCTCTCATTTTGGATCTCAATACAATGTTCTCTCCCTCTCTTATGGAGAACTATTCGATGTAATATTCTTTTTGCGGTGTGTTTGTTGAGACCGATGAATTGTGGGTTTATGATCAAGTCTATCTATGAACAATATTTGGATCTTCTCTGAATTCTTTTATGTATGATTGGTTATCTTTGCAAGTCTCTTTGAATTATCAGTTTGGTTTGGCCTACTAGATTGATCTTTCTTGCAATGGGAGAAGTGCTTAGCTTTGGGTTCAATCTTGCGGTGTCCTTTCCCAGTGACAGTAGGGGCAGCAAGGCACGTATTGTATTGTTTCCATCGAGGATAACAAGATGGGGTTTTCTTCATATTGCATGAGTTTATCCCTCTACATCATGTCATCTTGCTTAAGGCGTTACTCTGTTTTTAACTTAATACTCTAGATGCATGCTGGATAGCGGTCGATGAGTGGAGTAATAGTAGTAGATGCAGGCAGGCATTACATTATCCACCATTCGCCTCTCGTTTTCCTCTCCCCTACTTCTAACACTATTATCGAAAAGATTTGCCTTTTCTTTGCCCCTCTTCCGTTCGTCTTCTTTGCTTGCTTTTTGTGTGCTCGTGTGTTGGTGTGTCTGCCTGCCTTTATGGCTCAACCAAAGAACGTTGATCCTCAATTTAGGAGGTTGGAAGAAATTGAAAATAATGTTAGGAGCTTCATGTCTTTACAATTTGAGCATAATAGTTTCTTTAGAAACGAGCTTAAGGAGCAGAAAAGTTTTATGGAGTACATGAATAAAGAGCTCTATGATATGTCTAAATAATTTTATGGTTTGAAATCTCAGTTTGCTCATCTTGAAAATTTGGTAGGCCAAATTTTTGATCTACCTTAGTAAATAAGATGGCTGCTAAACCAGAGGCTTTAAATAAAGATGAAGATCTTAAAGTGATTGATGTGACTCCTATTGAATCTTTGTTTACCAATATAAATCTTGATAAATATGGGATTGGAGATGAGTCAACTTTAGTTAAAAGACGTCCCAATGAGTCAGAGTTTATAGATCTTAATGCAAAAATTGAGAAAAGTGGGATTGGAGACGTCAAAACTTTAATAGCAATGAACCCACTCTTTTGGATTTCAAGGAATTTATTTATGATAATTGTTCTTTAATAGATTGTATTTCCTTGTTGCAATCGATGTTGAATTCTCCTCATGCTTATAATCAAAACAAAGCTTTTACTAAACATGTCGTTGATGCTATGATGCAATCTTTTGAAGAAAAGCTTGAATTGTAAGTTTCTATCCCTAGAAAACTTTATGATGAGTGGGAACCTACTATTAATATTAAGATTAAAGATTATGAGTGCCATGCTTTGTGTTATTTGGGTGCTAGTGTTTCCACGATTCCAAAAACTTTACGTGATGTGCTAGGTTTCCGTGAATTTGATGATTCTTCTTTAAATTTGCATCTTTCGGATTCCACTATTAAGAAACCTATGAGAAAGATTAACGATGTTCTGATTGTTGCAAATAGGAATTATGTGCCTGTAGATTCCATTGTTCTTGATATAGATTGCAATCATACATGTCCTATTATTCTTGGTAGACCTTCCCTTAGAACGATTGGTGTGATTATTGATATGAAAGATGGAAACATTAGATTTCAATTTTCGTTAAGGAGGGGCATGGAACACTTTCCAAGGAAGAAAACTAAATTGCCATATGAATCTATTGTGAGAGCTACTTATGGATTGCATACCAAAGATGACAATACCTAGATATATTCATGTTTTATGCCTAGCTAAGGGCGTTAAACAATAGCGCTTGTTGGGAGGCAACCCAATTTTATTTTTGTTTTTGCTCTTTATGTTCTGTTTTGCATTAAATAATTCATCTAGCCTCTGGTTTGATGTGGTTTAATGTTTTAATTAGTGTTTGTGCCAAGTAAGACCTTTGGGATGGCTTACAGTGATAGTTGATTTGATCTTGCTGAAAAACAAAAACTTTTGTGCCCAGTGATAGAATTGATCTGAGCTGCTGGAACGCGATAAATTCTTGAATTTTTTTACACAATATTGATATACAAGTTTGCTCTGTTGTCCTAATGTTTTGGAATTTTTGGAGTTACAGAAGTATTCGAGAGTTACAGATTACTACAAATTGTTCTGTTTTTGATAGATTCGGTTTTCTATGTGTTGTTTTATTATTTTGATGAATCTATGGGTATTATCAGGGGGGGGGGTATGAACAATGGAAAAGTTGGAATACAGTAGATATTACACCAATATAAATAAATAATGAGTTCCCAACAGTACCAAAAGTGGTGATTTATTTTCTTATACTAATGGAGCTTATGAGATTTTCTGTTGAGTTTTGTGTTGTGAAGTTTTCAAGTTTTGGATAAGGATTTGATGGACTATGGAATAAGGAGTGGCAAGAGCCTAAGCTTGGGGATGCCCAATGCACCCCAAGGTAATATTCAAGGACAACCAAGAGCCTAAGCTTGGGGATGCCCCGGAAGGCATCCGCTCTTTCACCTTCGTCTATCTGTAACTTTACTTGAGGCTATTTTTATTCACCGCATGATAGGTGTTTTGCTTGGAGCATCTTGTATGATTTGATTCTTTGCTTTTTAGTTTGCCACAATCATCCTTGCTGTACACACCTTTTGAGAGGGACACACATGAGTCGTGATTTATTATAATACTCTATGTGCTTCACTTATATCTTTTGAGCTAGCCAATTTTGCTCTAGTGCTTCACTTATATCTTTTTAGAGCACGGTGGTGGTTTTATTTTATAGAAATTGTTGAACTCTCATGCTTCACTTATATTATTATGAGATTCTTTAAAACAACATGGTAATTTGCTTTGGTTATAAATTTAGTCCTAATATGATAGGCATCCAAGAGGGATATAATAAAAACTTTCATATAAAGTGCATTGAATACTAAAGAAGTTTGATTCCTTGTGATTCTTTCGAGATATAAAGATGGTGATATTAGAGTCATGCTAGTGAGTAATTCTGAATTTGAGAAATACTTGTGTTAAGGTTTGTGAGTCCTGTAGCATGCACGTATGATGAACCATTATGTAACGAAGTTGGAGCATGAGGTATTTTTTTGATTGTCTTCCTTATGAGTGGTGGTTGGGGACGAGCGATGGTCTATTCCTAACAATCTATCCCCCTAGGAGCATGCGTGTAGTACTTCGTTTCGATAACTAATAGATTTTTGCAATAAGTATGTGAGTTCTTTATGACTAATGTTGAGTCCATCGATTATACGCACTCTCACCCTTCCACCATTGCTAGCCTCCCTAGTGCCGCGCAACTTTCGCCAGTACGATAAACTCACCATATACCTTCCTCAAAACAGCCACCATACCTACCTATTATGGCATTTCCATGGCCATTCCGGGATATATTGCCATGCAACTTTCCACCGTTCCATTTATTATGACACGTTCCATCATTGTCACATTGCTTTGCATGATCATATAGTTGACATCGTATTTGTGGCAAAGCCACCGTTCATAATTCTTTCATACATGTCACTCTTGATTCATTGCACATCCCAGTACACCATTAGAGGCATTCATATAGTCATATTTTGTTCTAGTATCGAGTTGTAAGTAAATAAAAGTGTGATGATCTTAATTATTAGAGCATTGTCCCATGTGAGGAAATAACAAAAGGAAAGGCCAAATAAAAAAGAGATGGCCCCAAAAAGAGAGAAAAGAGAGAAGGGACAATGCTACTATCCTCTTTCCACACTTGTGCTTCAAAGTAGCACCATGATCTCCATGATAGAGAGTCTCCTATGTTATCACTTTCCTATACTAGTAGGAATTTTTCATTATAGAACTTGGCTTGTATATTCCAACGATTGGCTTCCTCAAAATTTCCCTAGGTCTTCATTGTAACGCCCACGATGCGGCTATATCTCCCACGTGTCGAGGCATGACTTAGAGGCATAACAGCATTGTGGTTTTGTCGCAAGAGGGGTAATCTTCACACAATCCCATGTACTGAATAAGAAAGGGATAAAGAGTTGGCTTACAATCGCCACTTCACACAAATAACAAGTTAAACATACATCATCTAGAGTACAATCAAGGTCCGACTACGGAACCAAAATAAAAGAAAACAACCCCAAATGCTAGATCTTCGATCGTCCCAACTGGGCACCACTACCGATCAACCGGAAAAGACACATAACAATGACCAAGATCTTCATCGAGCTCCCACTTGAGATCGGTTGTGTCATATGCACTGGTATCATCGACACTTGCAACTTTTTGGAAGTATCCGTGAGCCACGAGGACTCAGCAATCTCACACCCGTGAGATCAAGACTATTTAAGCTTATGGGTAGGATAAGGTAATCAGGTGGAGCTGCAGCAAGCGCTAAGCAAAATATGGTGGCTAACATACACAAATAAGAGCAAGAAGAGAAGCAACGCAACGGTCGTGAAACTAGAAGTGATCAAGAAGTGAACCTGAAACTACTTACGTTCAAACATAACACAAAACCGTGTTCACTTCCCGGACTCCGCCGAAAAGAGACCATCACGGCTACACACGTGGTTAATGCATTTTAATTAAGTCAAGTGTCAAGTTCTCTACAACCGGACATTAACACATTCCCATCTGCCACATAACCACGGGCACGGCTTTCGAAAGTTTAAACCCTGCAGGGGTGTCCCAACTTAGCCCATCACAAGCTCACGATCCGCGGAGACAATCCTCCATCGCGGCACACCCGATCAGACTCGAAATCCCGGTGCATAAGGCATTTTGACAATGGTAAAACTAAACCAGCAAGACCGCCCGACTGTGCCGACAAATCCCGATAGGAGCTGCACATATCTCGTCCTCAGGGCACACCGGATGGGACAAGCTACGAGTAAAACCAGCCCTCAAGTTTCCCCGAGGTGGCCCCGTAGGCTGCCCGTTTTGGACCAACACTCAGAGGAGCACTGCCCTGGGGGGGGGGGTTAAAATAAAGATGACCCTCGGGTTTGCAACCCCAAGGGAAAGTTATAGGTTGTTAGGCAAATGTAAAACCAAGGTTGGGCCTTGCTGGAGGAGTTTTATTCAAAGCAAACTGTCAAGAGGGTCCCATACCCCTCATCGTGTTAGGGACGCAAAATCAAGGAACATTACACCGATATGATGGAAACCAGGGCGACAAGAGTGGAACAAAACACCAGGCATAAGGCCGAGCCTTCCACCCTTTACCAAGTATATAGATGCATTAATTAAATAAGAGATATTGTGATATCCCAACATGTCCATGTTCCCACATGGAACAATCTTCAACTTCACATGCAACTAGCAACGCTATAAGAAGGGCTGAGCAAAAGAGGTAACTTAGCCAAACAACGGTTTGCTAGGATGGTTGAAAAAGGTTAGAGACTATCATGGCAATTTGGGAGGCTTGATAAACAAGTGATAGGTAGCACGAGATAGCGATAGAGCGAACAACTAGCAAGCAAAAATAGAAGTGATATCAAGGGTATGGTCATCTTGCCTGAGATCCCGCAAGGAAGAAGAACGAGTCCATAAAGAAGACAAACAGACGTAGTCGAACGAATCCTCACAACTCCGGAACGAAACCGAAGCTAACGAGAGAAGCAAACCGGAAAGAAGCAAGCAACATGGTAAACACACAAGCATAAGCATGGAATGATGCACAACCAAGTATGATGCATGTCCGGTTTAAATATGCATGGCATGGCAAAGTGCACAAACAGAACTACATGTTAAGTGGAGCTCAATATGCAACGAGATGCATAATGACAAAACACCACATCCTTTTATTTAGCTCGCTCTTGTGTAAGCACCCAACAAGTTTAAATGTTCTTAACATGGCAAGAGGTGACGCACAATTAAACTACACTATCTAAGCAATTTAAATGGGGCCGGAAACAACAAACAACAATAATTCCAGAGAATCCCCATATGCATTTAGAAATTTAATGCAAACTACAATTTTAAACATTTTAAATGTTATTATCATGATGCGGATGACATGTGCAAGTTTTATGCAATTTTTGTTAAAAGTTGACATGAACATGATATGAAGCATTTGGTCGCCATGACGAAATGAAAGGGGTGCCATGGCGGCGATAACGAAAATGATGCCAAGGCAACATTCCGGGTTCCGGTAACTCGTTGGAGTATCGGTGCAAAAGAGCAAGTGTGTGGAGCGAGTAACGCAAGGATGGTGGGGTGATCCCGGATTCCGGGTGTCCCACGGGTTCGCGGCAAATCTAGTGAGGAACGTGCAAGGATCAATTCGTACATGGTGCAAGCAAGTGGTGCATCTCATGCAACACACATGCATTTGTTAACGGCGGTCGTCTCGGCGGTTATACCTTTGAATCATGCATTTCGGAACGGGTCGAGTTCAATGCGGTGTAGAAGGAAGTGGATGTTCTCGCAACGGTCGTAGGGGAAGTAGTGGTACTATCGGTCCTCAGTGACGGTTGTGGAAGTAGTGGTACACGACGACGGTAGAGGTACTCGTGATATTGGCGACGATAGTCGTTCCCGTTCATTCTGAGAGGTACTTGATGACTCCAAGCCCTTCACGATCGACGGTAGTTGAACTTGATGCTTGCGGTGCACATGTCTTCGTCGACGGTAGTGGTACACTAGTCGGAGAGGGAATTGGCGAAAATCTCGGTCTCAGGTTCTGTAGTTGTTCACAGGGCCCAACACAGGGTCTTGGCTAAACCGGGGTGCATCTTGGCGGCCTCGTCTCGGTCTTCAATTCAAAACAAAGCAATGCAAAAGACTCGGTGCAGTGGTACTTGGCGAACCGAAACATGCAGCACCAGACGGTCTTGGCGATCAACGATGGGAGGCGGGCTGCGAAGCAGCAGCAATGTGCGGGCACTGTACAGCCACGATGGGCACCATGGCCGTGAGGAGGAGGGGCTCTGGCACGAGACCAGCAGCGAGGCACGCACATGCAGGAAGGTGGTGAGGTCGACAGCATAGCAGCACGAGAAGTGCAAGAGAGGTGGCGATCATGTGGCTGTCACGGTCGCACACAGCGCAACATAGGGAGACGAAGGCCTTGAGCAGGAGCTTCTTAGCACGGGGAGGAGGCTGCCGGAGAGCGCCGAGGATGGGGAAATGGGCGGAGGCGCAAGACGACCGGCCAGAGCAGATCCGACAATCTCCGGGCGCTGCGGTGCACGGTCTTGGCGACGGCGTGTAGCAGAGAGCGGCGAGGTGCTCAGGGAGCCCCTCGGGCGCGAGAGGAGGCTGGCGTCCTGGCGCTCGCGGGCACAGAGGCGCACGAAGGAGGAGGTCGAGGGAGGTCGAGGTCCGGAGTAGGGCGCCGGGTGGCTCGGCGCGGCGCAGCTCGCGCACGAGGAGAGGCAGGGGAGGCCGAGAAGGGCGGTGGCCTCTTTGGAGTGAGGAAGGCGGCGGCGCTGGTCAAAGGAGCTCAGGACGGGGATCAGGAACCCCTCCTGGTCGCGCTGAGAGGAGAGGAAGGGAGCGAGAGGTGGGAGGAACAAGAGGATTGAGCAAGAGGCTCTGGCGGCGCGAGGGAACGAGGAAGAGGGGTGCAGGGGATCAGGCTAGTTTAGCTAGGGTTAGAGCGGGGGCTAGGCTGCGGGAATGGATGGCCTCGGTGCAAATGGGCTGGCCTGGCAGGCCTAGGCCCAAGAGGCTGGCGGGTGCAGGCTCTCCCTCCCTCCCTTCTCTTATTTTCTTTAGCAGAAAACAATTCAAGAGAAGAAAAAGAAATTGGAGGGTAGGGAAAGAAGTTGGACACACGGATAAATTTCCTGGACTCACAAAAATGTGCTCGGTCCAAGAAAATTGGAGTGGGCAAGATTGCAAGGTTTAAATTCAAACTCATCCGAATTTAATCAAACGGTTTGAACTAGGACTAGGGTTTTGAAGTGCCCAAAAATGTTGAGAATTTAGGTGGAGCTCGGGAAAGTGACGAAAGAATTTACATGAAAAGTTTGGGGGACCAAACTTGAAGCAGAAAATGCATGTGATTATTTGCAAGTGTGTTTATGGGCGATTCCAAAAATTAACGGGATATTTATTATAGCTCCCTAAATATTGGGAGGATATGTTTTAAAGAGAATTTCACCATGTGAATTTTCCTCGATTTAAATGTACTGAAGATCCATGCAATTTATTTAGTTGAGTTTTACAAAATTAAATGACATGATGGCATGATGACATGATGTAATGCAAAATTAAATAGAGCAAGCACAAATGAAACACAAGGAGGTCACGAAAATATGGAAGTCTTCTGGAGCATCGGTCTTGGGGCGTCACAACACTCCTCCACTTACAAGAGATCTTGTCCCGAGATCTAAGGATGGCACTGAAGAGAAACGGAAGGGGAAGAGGTAAAACAAGTTGCTTCTTTGAAAAAAGAGTGAAACCAACGAAACTTGAGAGGTCAAACAAACTGAAAGAAGGAATCCGGCAAAGATGCAAGAAGTTGAAAATACTCCGTTATAAAAGAGGAACAAGGAACATTGAAAGAACCTTGTAGGTTGAAGGACATGAAACAAGAGCTTAACCGACCAAAAGAATAAGAAAGCACACCGACAGAAAAGAGAAACAAGGAACACCATGTGAACCTTGGAGTTTGCAAAGCTATGAATGACAAGAACAATGCACAAGAAGTACATGCAAGCGCTCCGGTTGAAACGAGATGTACAAGGAACGATAAAGATCAATTACGACAACACCCCGGTTAAAACAAGATAGAGACGCAATAAGAATGATATAATTTGGACAGCACTCCGACTCTAAATGGAAGGAATTGAACATGAACTTTACAAGATGAGAGGATCCTTGATGAAATCAACAACACCCTGCCTCCGGAACTATTGAAAGAAAGGCACAAGGGGTAAGAAAGATTTCAGACAGCACTCTGGTTGAGAAGGGAGGCAAAACTTGATAAGATGAGAGAACTTCAATGGAGGACACGACACTCCGGTTGAATGGATAAGCAAAGGAAAGAACATGATCTTTGACAAAAAAATGGGATGATGGTTCGGAGAGTGCAGCATCACAATGCCTCCGGAAGAAATGAAAGAATGGAATTTACTGCACGAAGGAAAACAAGATCTTGAAAGAGCACGTTTATAGGAAATGCTAGAATGGAGTTGTTGGATTATCAACAACAAAAGGATAAGCTTGTTGTGGCCTTATGGAAAACATCTCAAAATTATGAGGTGGCAACCTGCCACTCATGGGAAAAAACATTTGATTTAGAGCACCAAAGAGATGAAAAAAACTTCTTCCACGAAGATGATAAAGAGATAACTTGGATCATTGTTAAGCACCCCAATAACAACATTCCTTAGGGAAGGCTGTAGGTGAAATATAACCCAAGATAACTCCAACAAAGAGATTGATTGGTTGAAAATATGTCTTGAGCGAAGAGAAAATGATGGATTTAAATATGTCACTCTTGAAAACTTGTGAATCATGAACACGATGGGAAATTATCAAGAATGACATAACACCACCTCAAAAGATAAGATAGGAAGAACTACACTTTGGAATGCAAGATGAAGAAGGCTTGAACTCCTCAAAACAAAGCATGTGTTGAGCACCATGTTTATTTTAGAGTATAGCTAGGCGGATCTTAACTTCGAGAGAAATCTTGAGGAACAAATGAAGAATGAAAAGGAATCCTTGACGAACCACCAAGTAGAACCTCCATGAAGAACTCCGATAATAAAAGGATGATAAAAAGAAAGAGAAGTTGAGAACGTAAGGTGAAGCCTTGCGATGATTTATACGGAGCTTCGCGACGAGATAAAGCGGGAAGCTTGGAACTCCGGAAAAGAAAAGATGAGGCATCTCAAACCGAGAAATGTGACATGATGAACAACTTTGGAAAGAAGAAACTAGATCACTTGGATGAAACAATAATAAGAATTACGTTATGCGTATCCTTCATCAATTTAAATTGATGACAAACAACGGATTTGGCATACTACTTATTCTCGTAGAAAGGATTAAGATAGATATAGCATAAACTTGAGAAGGTATTGATGGAACCACCAGTGGGATTTGGAAACAACGAATGAATTGATATGATAACAAAGGAAGAGAAATCTTGAACGAACCACCGTAAGAATTGAAAATGAACGAAGATTCTCGAGTGAATCAAGATTCAAGAGAATGAAGAGACCGCGAACTGATTAACAGATACTTGAACGATGCACCGGTAAGAATTGGGAACGAGAGCTAGAAGTTGAGAATGAGTAATTCTGAGATCATGGGCTCCGGAGAATCAAACTGAAAAGGCTCCTGAATTGCTCCAGATGGGTGAAAAGAATTCTCACAACCAAAAACAATTAAGAGAGGATGGCAACAAGTTAGAACCATGCATCTTTGAGAGAACGGATAAGATTGAAGAGAAACTCTTCTTCGTTCTTCAAATCCGAGAATGATGACGAGAAACACCACCATGATAATTGATGAGACACCCCGGGAGAATGAAAAGCGAAGAGGTTGAGCCAACAATGAAAAGAATTTGAAAGATCTTGGAGAAACCATCTGACTGATGATGATTCATTCTTACGTCAAACTTCGAAAAGAATTTGAGAATAGCTCCGGGAAAATTAGAAGAGTCAGGTAAGATCCTGGAAAAGACCCATGGGTTAAGGCCCACTCAAAGTACACCGTTGAACGATTTAAAAGAGCAATTGCGCCAGTTGAATTAAATGGCTCAAAAGAGATAACAATCTCGAAATAGGTTGAACGGATTAAGAATTGAATCATGAGTCTTTCGAGATATCTTCTACACTCTGGATATGAATAGAGGTGAATAAATAGGAGAGCCTTGGATAAGAAATTCCAACATGGAAAACATGTGAACTGGGGAAGGTGAAAATGATGAATACCGAAAGCTTGAATTTAGTCCACCAGAGAAGAAAAGAGGACGAAGAAGGAAAGAATGATGAACTTGAAGCTTCCTTAGCATCTTCCTGAGAATCACCGGATAAGAACATTGACGGAAAAGAATGGAGAGACTTACCATCAATAAAATGAATACTTTATTAAGATATCTAAGTCCTTGAAGAAAAAAAAGGGTGGGAGGGCGGGAAAACAAATGCAACTTGGGACAGATGAAACAAACACCATTGCAAAGAACTGAGAATTTGATCTCGCGAAACACGCCGATTGGAAAAGAATTAACATGACAACCTCGATGATCAAGAAGGATTGGTATTCACATAGAAGTATGAGAACATCGCTTAGTAAAAGCTATGGAATCAACACTTGACATTGAAGCAACTCGAATACCACAACTGAAAACAAAACAAAGGATTTGGCTTGCAGAATAAGCCGGAACAAATACATATGATAGAGATTTACCCAATCCCATATCATGCATCTGTCGGAAAGATATTCTAGGAGCTACTGGAATTCCCACCTATAAACTCCCGAAACTTTCTGGTTATGCAATCAGCTGTTGGGGATACAGGGGAAGCATAATATCTCACCCAAACTAACAATCCCTACATCCAGATGTATCCATCCATCAACACATAACCAAGAAACCTTCGGAAATCATGTACCTCAACCTTCGAAAAGCATCTGTTATACGAGTTATGGCAATACTCCCAAACTCCCGCCCCAGTACTAGGTAGCGTCGAGGTTATGTCACCAACAACTGCATAAAAGAGATTTTCGATGTCGGTGAACTCAGATATTCCAGAACTGCAACGATAAAATTGTGACAACAACACCTCAGAGCTCAACTCCCCGGGACACTGCCACAACCCCTAAATGTCAGGAGGCACCAAGAACAATGTTCTCGTCACAAGAATATCGGAACGATTCCAAGATACCCACGTGATCCTAAAAAAATTCGTGAAATTTGAGGAGAGGAAAGACAAAACATCTACGTCAGGAGACCTCACCAGAGCGACGAAGGGATTGAGGAGTAAAAAGAATCCTACTCTCCGATATATATAATCCTAAGACTCAAAACATTTTTGTTCTACACTCAACAACGTCAACGATTCGATCAAGTAGGGGGCTCCTAAGTCGGGGATGGCTCTGATTACCAACTTGTAACACCCACGATGTGGCTATATCTCCCACGTGTCGAGGCACGACTTAGAGGCATAACCGCATTGTGGTTTTGTCACAAGAGCGGTAATATTCACACAATCCCATGTACCGAATAAGAAAGGGATAAAGAGTTGGCTTACAATCGCCACTTCACACAAATAACAAGTTAAACATACATCATCCAGAGTACAATCAAGGTCCGACTATGGAACCAAAATAAAAGAAGACAACCCCAAATGCTAGATCCCCGATCGTCCCAACTGGGCACCACTACTGATCAATCGGAAAAGACACATAACAACGACCAAGATCTTCATTGAGCTCCCACTTTAGCTCGGTTGCGTAACATGCACTGGTATCATCGGCACCTGCAACTGTTTGGAAGTATCCGTGAGTCACAAGGACTCAACAATCTCACACCCGCGAGATCAAGACTATTTAAGCTTATGGGTAGGATAAGGTAATGAGGTGGAGCTGCAGCAAGCGCTAAGCAAAATATGGTCGCTAATATACGCAAATAAGAGCGAGAAGAGAAGCAACACAACGATCGTGAAACTAGAAGTGATCAAGAAGTGATCCTGAAACTACTTACGTTCAAACATAACACAAAACCGTGTTCACTTCCCGGACTCCGCCGAAAAGAGACCATCACGGCTACACACGCGGTTGATGCATTTTAATTAAGTCAAGTGTCAAGTTCTCTACAACTGGACATTAACACATTCCCATCTGCCACATAACCGTGGGCACGGCTTTTGAAAGTTTAAACCCTGCAGGGATGTCCCAACTTATCCCATCACAAGCTCACGATCCGCGGAGACAATCCTCCATCGCGGCACACCCGATCAGACTCAGAATCCCGGTGCACAAGACATTTTTACAATGGTAAAACTAAACCAGCAAGACCGCCCGACTGTGCCGACAAATCCCGATAGGAGCTGCACATATCTCGTTCTCAGGGCACACAGGATGGGACAAGCTACGAGTAAAACCAGCCCTCAAGTTTCCCCGAGGTGGCCCCGTAGGCTGGCCGTTCCGGACCAACACTCAAAGGAGCACTGGCCCGGGGGGTTAAAATAAAGATGACCCTCGGGTTTGCAACCCCAAGGGAAAGTTATAGGTTTTTAGGCAAATGTAAAACCAAGATTGGGCCTTGCTGGAGGAGTTTTATTCAACGCGAACTGTCAAGAGGGTCCCATACCCCTCATCGTGTTAGGTACACAAAATCAAGGAACATAACACTGATGACCCACAAGTGTAGGGGAACTATCGTAGACTTTTCGATAACTAAGAGTGTCGAACCCAACGAGGAGCAGAAGGAAATGATAAGCGGTTTTCAGCAAGGTGTTCTCTGCAAGCACCGAAATGACCGGTAACAGATAGTTTTGTGATAAGGTAATTTGTAACGAGTAACAAGCAATGAAAGTAAATAAGGTGCAACAAGATGGCCCAATCCTTTTTTGTAGCAAAGGACAAGCCTGGACAAACTCTTATATGAAGGAAAGTGCTCCCGAGGACACATGGTAATTATCGTCAAGCTAGTTTTGATCATGTTCACATGATTCGCGTTCGGTACTTTGATAATTTGATATGTGGGTGGACCGGTGCTTGGGTACTGCCCTTACTTGGACAAGCATCCCACTTATGATTAACCTCTATTGCAAGCATCCGCAACTACAATAGAAGTATTAAGGTAAACCTAACCATAGTATGAAACATATGGATCCAAATCAGCCCCTTACGAAGCAAGTCATAAACTAGGCTTTAAGCTTCTGTCACTCTAGCAACCCATCATCTACTTATTACTTCCCAATGCCTCCCTCTAGGCCCAAAAAATGGTGAAGTGTCATGTAGTCGACATTCACATGACAGCAGTAGAGGGATGACAACATACATCTCATCAAAATATCGAACGAATACCAAATTCACGTGACTACTTATAGCAAGACTTCTTCCATGTCCTCAGGAAAAACATAACTACTCACAAAGCATATTCATGTTCATAATCAGAGGGGTATTAATATGCATAATGGATCTGAACATATGATCTTCCACCAAGTAAACCAACTAGCATCAACTACAAGGAGTAATCAACACTACTAGCAACCCACATGTACCAATCTGAGTTTTGGATACAAAGATTGGATACAAGAGATGAACTAGGGTTTGAGATGAGATGGTGCTGGTGAAGATGTTGATGGAGATTGACCCCCTCCCGATGAGAGGATCGTTGGTGATGACGATGGTGATGATTTCCCCCTCCCGAAGGGAAGTTTCCCCGGCAGAACAGCTCCGCCGGAGCCCTAGATTGGTTCCGCCAAGGTTTTGCCTCGTGGCGGCGGAGTTTCGTCCCATGAGCTTGCTTTTGATTTTTCTCTCGACGAAAGACCCCATAGCCAAAGATGGGCATCGGAGGGCCACCAGGGGGCCCACGAGGCAGGGGGCGCGCCCAGGGGGGTAGGGCGCGCCCCCACCCTCGTGGACGGTGGGTGGCCCCCTCTGGTACTTCTTTCGCCCAATATTTTTTATATATTCTGAAACGTGCTCCCGTGAAGTTTCAGGACTTTTGGAGATGTGCAGATTAGGTCTCCAATATTTGCTCCTTTTCCAGCCCAGAATTCCAACTACCGGCATTCCCCCTCTTTATCTAAACCTTGTAAAATAAGAGAGAATAGGCATAAGTATTGTGACATAATGTGTAATAATAGCCCATAATGCAATAAATATTGATATAAAAGCATGATGCAAAATGGACGTATCAACTCCCCCAAGCTTAGACCTCTCTTGTCCTCTAGCGAAAGCCAATAACGAAAAATATGTCCACATGTTTAGAGATAGAGGTGTCGATAAAATAAAATATGGACATGAGGGCATCATGATCATTCTTAGAACAGCAACATATATATATATATATATATATATTGTCATATGATATCTTATGCTAAAGTAACAATTCATTCACATACTCAAGTATGAATCAGAAACTTTATTGAAAACTAACAAACTGTAATCTTAGTCATTGAAGCAATTGCAATTTATCATAACATCGGAAAGAGTCAATATAAGAGCTTCTCAGCAAGTCCACATACTCAACCATCTTTTAGTCTTTCACAATTGCTAACACTCACGCGATATTTATGGTTATGAAGTTTTAATTGGACACAGAGAAAGATAGGGGCTTATAGTTTTGCCTCCCAACTTTTTACCTCAAGGGTAATGTCAACAATAATAGTTCATGAAAACCCACATCCAATTGGCCATATATATCAGGATCTTTCCAACACATTGTGCTTGTCAAAGGATAAAATGTAAAAAGGAAAGGTGAAGATCACCATGACTCTTACATAAAGTAATAGACAAGAATAAAAGATAGGCCCTTCACAGAGGAAAGCAGAGGTTGTCATGTGCTTTTATGGTTGGATGCACGAAATCTTAATGCAAAAGAACGTCACTTTATATTGCCACTTGTGATATGGACCTTTATTATGTAGTACGTCACTTTTATTTCTTCCACATCACAAGATCATATAAAGCTTATTTTCTCCACACTAATAAGTCATACATATTTAGAGAGCAATTCTTATTGCTTGCAATGATGACAACTTACTTGAAGGATCTTACTCAATCCATAGGTAGGTATGGTGGACTCTCATGGCAAACTGGGTATACAGGTATTTGGAAGCACAAGTAGTATCTCTATTTAGTGCAAAGAAATTGGCTAGCATGAGAGGGAAAGGCAAGCTCAACCTGCTGGATGATCCATGACAATATAATTTATCTCAGATGTAAGAAAACATAACCCATTACGTTGTCTTCCTTGTCCAACATCAACTCTCTAGCAAGTCATATTTTAATGAGTGCTCACAATCATAAAAGATGTCCAAGATAGTATATTTATATGTGAAAACCTATCTTTCTTTATTACTTCCTATTAATTGCAATGATGACCAAAACTATGTTTGTCAACTCTCAACAATTTTTATTCATCATACTCTTTATATGTGAGCTCATTACTCTCCATAAGATCCATATGATCCCTTTATTTCTTTTCATTCTCTCTCTTTTATTTATACCCTCAAGAACATAGCAAGATAATCAAGCCCTTGACTCAACACTAATCTTTATTATATATAGCTCACGGACTCGATTACATAGAAGGATCATAAAGCAAAACTCACAACTAGATCATACTAAACCTTTATTATACTAGATCAAGATATTACCAAAAGGATTGAGCTAAGAAAAATGGTAAAGATAAAAGTGTGATGGTGATACGATACCGGGGCACTCCCCCAAGCTTGGCAGTTGCCAAGGGGAGTGCCCATGCCCATGTGTTTATGTCTCTTTCCTCGGAGGTCGTGATGATGGAGTTGTTGGTGATGTGGGCTTCTTCCTTAATTTGCGCTTGAGGATAGAATTTTGCTCCCTTAGGTCCTTGATCTCCCGCTCAAGGCTTAAAACCTTTTTGCATAGTTCTTGTTTGTTCTCCTGCAAGAGACGAAAAGGGATAAACTCAATCTTAGGTTTCTTTGCTCTCTTGGGGAGTGACGGTGTCTTGGACTAAGGGGTACTCACCACATCATCTCCCGATCTGTTAGATTGGGCCGAGGACCCCCATGGTCGTATATTCATGGGCCAGTTCGGACAACTGCCACATACAAGGAAGATTCCATGAGACTTGGCGATCAAGACAAGGACTTCTCCCCACCGGCGTATTCGGCTAGGACTCTTGTTATCCTAGGCCTCTGGTGCATTATATAAACCGAGGCCAGACTAGTCGATAGACATCAACAACAATCATACCATAGGCTAGCTTCTAAGGTTTAGCCTATTCGATCTCGTGGTAGATCAACTCTCGTACTACTCATATTACCAAAAACAATCAAGCAGGACATAGGGTATTACCTCCATCAAGAGGGCCCGAACCTGGGTAAACATCGTGTCCCCGGCCTCCTGTTACCATCCGCATTAGACGCACAGTTCGGGACCCCCTAACCGAGGATCCGCCGGTTTTGACACCGACATTGGTGTTTCCATTGAGAATTCCGCTGTGTGATCGGTAAACGGATCGATGGCTCGCTTGCAGATTAACTGCGACGTCAACATCTTCGTCACCGGCTCGACTGGTCACCTTGGCTTGACCGAGGAATGTGCCCTTCCTCGGATCATCATGTTCGGACGAGGGCCTTCATCAAAACCAACTCCGATATCCATCAAGATCATGGAGGAATCATCCATGGAGCCCGGGGGCTCAACGTCAACATTGCCCTCGGGCGACCGTGCTGTTTTTCTGGACAGCGAACGCGTATCCGCCGCCACCGCCTCCTCGAGTGACGTTTTAACGATCGCTTCGGTGGAATTGTGCGGAGTTAAGTCTGCAACAACCCTGGAAAATTTCGTCGAGTTCCGATGGAGGAATCTCCGACAAACTACGATATACTGGAGCCCTGTCAAATCTGGACGGGAATCTGGACGAGTTTAGGGCATGGTCTCTAGAGCCCAGCTCGGAGGTCCTTTGGAAGATCCAACCATTCATCTACTGCGGAACTCCCATATCTACCACCCCTCCAAATTTCAGCTCGATCCGATGGTTCAAACTCCGGGAACCTTCCGATGAGTGGACCAATTTTTGGATCTGTTTTCTGCGCGAATACGGATCTGACTCAAATTCATGTTTCTTTATGAATGTGATATTGGACAACCTTTTTAGAGGAATTCTCTTCTAGGGTATTGTGCGTCATTTTTAAACATGTGCCCATAAAATTTTAAGCCTCCCCTGAGGTCATCTTCATCATCATGCTGGTGTCAAACCAGTCCGGCAATATTGCTCCAAGGCTGCCGACCTGCGCTAGACACGTCGTCGCTTTGTTGAGCCGAGCTCAACTTCTTCGGATCATCATCTCGGCAAGCCGAACAAGAGTTCGGCATCGCGAAGAATAAATCATCACTAACATCGCCGCCCCACGGATTACACGGAGCGGGCACACCGGCATCGCCGCACGGTCACTTCATCAAGCCGGCATCGACCATGTCACGACCGGCATCGGCATGGCCGCACTGTTGCTTCTTCAAGACGATGTCCATCACGCCGACCTACTTCGACTCATCGGCTGACATCGAGGCTTCGACATCTCAGCTGGACCGGGGGCTTCGCCATCTCTTCATCAACCTACTCCGGAGACTTCAGCGTCACTAGCCGACTAGCTTCGTCACATTAGCTGGACCGAGGGCTTTGCCTCCGCAAGCCAACCTTCGCCAGCATCGCCATGCCGTCGCTTTATCTCCCATCAGGCAATGGGTGTGCGGATCGAGTCCCAATTTTGGGAGTCACCTTTCTTCAAATTGCTACAACAAATAAACCAGGTGCTATTAATCCTAGTAATCTTTGCTTGTTGGGGTTTATTTTTCCCAAGAAATTATTACTCTGGTTTGTTCCATCATCTGTACACAGGTCTATCGAATGATGGCCGCACTATCGACGGTTGCGTGGTGGTTCGGTTAGTTTCCGTACATAGTCCGGTGAACGCCGCACCCGGAACTCGGACCGACCTATGAATTCAGGCTTTGCCACACCTTTACCGCATCACGCCGACGCCCTGCATCGACATTGACTTTGGTGCCAGGACATATTTCTTTTATTACTCACTTTGCATAAATTATTTATTATGCAACATTTTTTTATCATTATTATAATTATCTCCGATTTGCACTATTTTTTGTGCACAGGAAAATGATCCAGATTGGGCAGTATCGTCAACTCGGTGTACTGACGTACCACGTCACCTCGGCTGGACGGGGGGCTTCGTCAGCACTTCATTACCCCATGCCGGGGACTTCGGCATCACTCTGCCGGCCTGCATTGATCGTGCTATGTCACCACTTCAGAGTGCCGAGCTCTTTGCTCCGCCACCTCGGGACCGGCTTGGGGGATGGAACCTTGTCCCGCATCAAGCTCGGACCGCGTCATCAGTACTGAACACATTACCCAGCTAAGTTGCCTTCATGCTTGAAGTTTTAAATTTTTTAACTTGTGTTCGGTTCGACCAAGCATTATACTTTTTTTGGAAAAAAGTTGCTTGTAAAAAATCTCCTTGTCAAAACTTTGTTTGTGAGACACAAATTCAAATACCCAGTTCACTTGGAGGCTTCCTTCATGAAGCCTTTCCTCTTGCGTATGATTATACTTGTACGGCTTCGCTCCTTGTTTGTGTATTACGCCACAATATGCACCATATTGACTTAAGCGATTTGCAAGCTGGGTTGCCTTGATCTTGTGTTTACCCCTACGTTCCCGATTGTTCGGCTAGGGAGTAAAGGGAGCACCTCTGCGATTGTCACGATCGGGTCATCCGAGCCGGACCTCGGACTGGGTGAAGCCAAAAGCTAGCACTCTTATTGTTTTCAATTATGGTCGGCACACAACGGAACTCATGAGTACAAAAAATCTATTGCACAAGTCTCATAGTAACAATGAGCACCAAAGAAAGGTATCGGTGGGGGTACTATTTTCTTCGAAGATGCTTCTTACACTTTGTCAGTAATATAGCATAAGTTCCCTGAGCGCGCTTTGTCTGTTACAACCTTATGGCCTGATTGCCTGGTTATCAGAAACACCGCCGATATTCTCGACAGGTGGAGTACATAACACTCTTCGACCCTTGACCGAAGAGGGAGAAGCCGACGGTCGATTAAGACGCGTATAAAGTTCGGGTGAACACAGATATGATATAAGTACTTTGGTACATACAATCATTATACATAAAATTCTTTTACACAAGTCACTTGGGGGCTCTTAAAATTTATACGAGCTGTTTTATAGTAAATGTGTTTTCTTCTTGGTCGTTGCAAAGTCTTTTTCTACCGCTCCTTTTTCGACTCGAGTTTATGGGCAATAGCCGGATAGCCTGTCTTCTCTTTGAAAGCCGCTTGAGTTTAGTTTGCTAAACTGACGTCGGAGAATTACTCCACCTTTGGGATAAGGAGCTTGAAGCCGTAGGCTGACCCACGTGAAGTCTTGAGATCGAATGTGTCAAGTTAAAGCACGACAGAAGCACAATTCTTTTTTTTCTTCCAATTTTTGGATTGGCACCGAACACTTGATCTTGTTCGGACGTCAAGTTTTTACTGATGTTTTTGGTTTTCCAAGCTTATGGCACTTCCAAACTATTTGTGTGTCTTCGGCACAAGTCTCGCAGTGCAACGCCAGACATCTTTAGGGATTCGGCAAAAACATTCTCGGATATTGCTAAATATGCATCGGTTTCGAATTGTGTCTTCGGTCAATAGTTGGGTTGCCCGGCTCCTGCGCTTGCCTCCTACGTTCCGCTTTGTTCGGCTAGGTGTGCAAAGGGAGAACCACTGCGATTGTGCTTCCAGCTCACATGGTTAAGCACCTCAGTGGAGAAAGCCGAAAACTGACTGTCACAATAAGCGTAAACTGGTCAGCGATCCGATGACTGTGTTAAATAACTGGCCATTCATAACATTGGCTGAAGTGTTTACGGCTTGACCTCGACTGTCGCCGAACACTACCGGGGGCTAGTAACTGGCCTCCCAAACTAAATCCTCAATATTTTGCTCTTACATTAGAGCTGAGGTTTCATGATCATGCTTAGCATGACAACCCAAAAAAAGGAACCGATAGCGGGATTATTTTTTTGGAAGACATTTATTATGTTAAACAGTGATATAACATATCTCTCTGCGTACCTTTGTTTATAAAACCGTATGGCCAGATTGCCTTGTTTGTCGTAAATCTTTGCCCTCATAAAGGCTTTATAAAGTAGGACAAACACTCCTCGGCTACTAGCCGAGGAGGTGGAAGCCGATGGTCTGTCAAAAAAGTTTTGTACAATGCGGATCCAAGCATTAATGATGTAAAGTACTTGGATACATAGAATTATTACACATAATTTGTGATTTTACTCTGGATATCGGTCCTTAATTCAGCCACCCGTGCCTGCATTAAGGCTCGGGGGCTACTGGGCTTCGGGCTTATCATTTACTAATATTAAAGGGGCGTATTGATCCCCTGATCTGGTGTTGCCACCCGACCAGTGTCTCGGGGGCTACTGCATTGGCAATCCGGTGCAGAAAATTTAAGTGCAATATAGTTTTCGAGGAGATTATGATCCTCAGGTTGGTCGGCCGCACCCAACCTGAGTCTCGAGGACTCTGCACACCGCTTTTTGTGTCCCGAAGTATTCTGCCGAGCTAGGAGTTGATCCTCAGACCGATTTTGCAAATCAACTTGAGTCTCAGCGGCTATTGGGATCAGCGGTCTTATGTCATCCTTCAGGTGCATCTCGGGTTTTAGACCGATACACACCTTGAGGGCTCCTAGCTATATATCTCGGCAGAGAATAAATTGCACCAATAAAAAATATTGACAAAAAATCGGCCCACAGTCGGGGTGGTGCACCACCTCGGAAGCAGTCCGGCATAAAGCTCGAGCGCTAGTGGCTGGCTCCATAGAGGGCATTTCCGGCATTAAGCTCGGCTAAACTCCTTTAACCTTTTTGAACCAAGGTGATTTATGACACCTCAGATATAGTCCGGCGTTGGAGCTCGGATACAGTCCGGCGTTGGAGCTTGGACATAGTCCGGCGTTGGAGCTCGGATACATTCCGGCGTTGGTACTCGTCTGAAAAAGATACCTCGAATGCAGTCCGGCGTTGGAGCTCGGACGCAAGAGGGCACTGCCACCTAGGAACAACTTCAAACCCGATGCGTGGCATAGAAATAAACAAGGCATTGATAAAGGCCGAAAACATAAAGGGGCTCCTCGGATACCCGATGTATAAACTCTTCGGATGCACATTGGTGATCCTAGAGATCGAAGAGGATTTGTTGAACCAGTTTTCAAGACCGACGATCGAAGATGAAGAACAGTTTAGAAGAATCGAGGAGCATCCCCAACTTGAAGACCGGTTCAGGGGGCTACTGACGGTGTCCTGGACTAAGAGGTACTCACCACGTCATCCCCCGATCTGTTAGATTGGGCCGAGGACCCTCATGGCCGTATACTCATGGGCCAGTTCGGACAGCTGCCGCATACAAGGAAGATTCCACAAGACTTGGCAATCAAGACAAGGACTTCTCCCCACCGGCGTATTGGGCTAGGACTCTTGTTATCCTAGGCCTCTGATGCATTATATAAACCGAGGCCAGGCTAGTCGATAGACATCAACAACAATCATACCATAGGCTAGCTTCTAAGGTTTAACCTCTTCGATCTCATGGTAGATCAAATCTTGTACTACTCATATTACCAAGAACAATCAAGCAGGACGTAGGGTATTACCTCCATCAAGAGGGCCCGAACCTAGGTAAACATCGTGTCCCCGGCCTCCTGTTACCATTCGCCTTAGACGCACAGTTCGGGACCCCCTACCCGAGATCCGCCGGTTTTGACACCAACAGGGAGGCTTGGCTTTTTGAACTCCACATGCATGTCCCCAGGTTGAGGTAATGGGACTTCATCCTCATCTAAGCTCGTCTCCTCCTTTCCCCTAGGCTCATAGTCTTCTTCTTCCTCCATGGTCCAACCACAATGCTCCAAGTCCCCGTAGACCTTATGATCTGCAAGGTAATCAGCCACATAGCTTTCTCCCTCTGAATCTTGGGATGACATAGTCCTCTAATCTGCAGAAGAAACAGCTCGAAACAAAGACAGGAGATATTTGCGTGATACGGTGGTCAAAACCTTCGGGAGATTATGTAGTGAATTTTTACCGACCAAAAGAAGTATCGTGCAAGAAAACGGAGTCCAGAGAGCACACGGGGTGTCCACGAGGCAGGGGGCGCGCCCAGGGGGGTAGGGCGCGCCCTCCACCCTCGTGGAAGCCTTGTGTCCTTTCCGGTCTGTTTCTTATTTTTCTATTTTCTTAAATATTCCAAAACGGAGAAAAAATGCCATTAGAACTGTTTTGGAGTCGGTTTACTTACCGTACCACGTATCCATTCCTTTTCGGAGTCTAAAACGTTCTGGAAAGTGTCCCTTATGTATTCCTCCGGGGTTACGGTTTCAATAACATTAGTTTCAACATTTATGGGATTACTTGAGATATAATGTTTGATTCTTTGACCGTTCACCACCTTCGGATTTGTGCCTTCGAAGTTGTTGATTTTTATGGCACCGGAATGATAGACCTCCTCGATGACGTAAGGACCTTCCCATTTAGAGAGGAGTTTGCCTGCAAAAAACCTTAAACGAGAGTTGTATAACAATACATAATCACCTACATTAAACTCTCATTTTTTGTATCCTTTTATCATGCCATCTTTTAACCTTTTCTTTAAACAGTTTGGCATTCTCGTAGGCCTGGGTTCTTCATTCATCAAGTGAGCTTATGTCAAAAAGCCTCTTCTCACCGGCAAGTTTGAAGTCATAGTTGAGCTCTTTAATAGCCCAATATGCCTTATGTTCTAATTCAAGAGGTAAGTGACAAGCTTTACCATAAACCATTTTATACGGAGACATGCCCATAGGATTTTTATATGCAGTTCTATAAGCCCATAATGCATCATCAAGTTTCTTGGACCAATTCTTTCTAGATCTATTGACAGTCTTCTGCAAAATTAATTTAAGCTCTCTATTGCTAAGTTCTACTTGACCACTAGACTGTGGATGATATGGAGATGTAATTCTATGATTAACATCATACTTAGCAAGCATTTTACGGAAAGCACCATGAATAAAATGTGAACCA
This sequence comes from Triticum dicoccoides, assembly GCF_002162155.2. Lineage (NCBI taxonomy): Eukaryota > Viridiplantae > Streptophyta > Magnoliopsida > Poales > Poaceae > Triticum > Triticum dicoccoides. The sequence goes on along the minus strand of NC_041388.1, from coordinate 300,083,614 downwards.
CCATCAGTCATTAAATATCTAGGGACTCCAAACCTCGGAAAAATAACTTATTTAAGCATCTTAATAGAGGTGTTATGATCAGCACTACTAGTTGGAATAGCCTCTACCCACTTAGTAACGTAATCAACATCAACTAAAATATGTGTATACCCATTAGAGGAAGGAAAAGGCCCCATATAATCAAAGCCCCATACATCAAATGATTCAATAACAAGTGAATAATTCATAGGCATTTCTTGACGTCTACTAATATTACCAATTCTTTGACATTCATCACAAGACAAGACAAACTTACGGGCATCCTTGAAGAGAGTAGGCCAATAAAAACCGGATTGCAATACCTTGTGTGCAATTCTATCTCCAGCGTGGTGTCCTCCATAAGCCTCGGAGTGACACTTGCGTAGGATCTGTTCCTGTTCATGCTCAGGTACACAATGTCTAATAACACCATCTACTCCTTCTTTATAAAGATGTGGGCCATCCCAGAAGTAATGTCTTAAATCATAGAAGAACTTTTTCTTTTGATGGTATGTGAAACTAGGTGGTATAAATTTAGCAACAATATAATTAGGATAATCAGCATACCATGGAGAAGTACGAGAAGCATCTATGACAACTAATTGTTCATCGGGAAAGCTATCATCAATAGGTAGTGGGTCACCAAGAACATTTTCTAACCTAGACAAGTTATCTGCAATGGGGTTCTCAGCTCCCTTTCTATCAATATAATATGCAAGTCAAATTCTTGTAGCAAGAGGACCCATCTAATAAGTCTAGGCTTAGCATCTTTCTTTTCCATAAGATATTTAATAACAGCATGGTCAGTGTGAACAGTGACTTTAGAATCAACAATATAAGGTCTGAACTTATCACAAGCAAATACAACTGCTAAAAATTCTTTTTCAGTAGTAGCATAATTTCTTTGGGCACTGTCTAGAGTTTTACTAGCATATTGGATAACATTTAATTTCTTATCAACTCTTTGTCCTAGAACAGCCCCTACAGCATAATCGCTAGCATCACACATAATTTCAAAGGGTAAATTCCAATCAGGAGGTTGAACAATAGGTGCAGAAACCAAAGCTTTCTTAAGTATTTCAAATGCTTCTACACAGTCATCATCAAAGACAAAATGAACATCTTTTTGTAAGAGATTAGTCAGAGGCCGAGAAATTGTAGAGAAGTCCTTAATGAACCTCCTATAAAAACCGGCATGACCAATGAAACTTCTTATACCTTTAATGTCCTTGGGACATGGCATCTTTTCAATAGGATCAACCTTAGCTTTATCAACTTCAATACCTCTTTCAGAAATTTTATGCCCCAAGACAATACCTTCATTAACCATAAAGTGGCACTTCTCCCAATTCAAGACAAGATTAGTTTCTTCACATCTCTGCAAAACTCGATCAAGGTTGCTTAAGCAATCATCAAAAGAAGTCCCATAAACAGAGAAATTATCCATGAATACCTCAACAATCTTTTCACAAAAGTCAGAGAATATATCAGTCATACATATTTGAAAGGTAGCAGGTGCATTACATAAACCAAAAGGCATATGTCTATAAGCAAAGTTACCTAAAGGGCAAGTAAAAGTTGTCTTTTCTTGATCCTCTTTTTACATAGGTATCTGAGAGAAACCAGAATAACCATCTAGAAAGCAAAAATGTGTATGTTTGGATAATATTTCTAGCATTTGATCAATAAAGGTAAAGGGTAATGATCTTTTTAGTTCCTTTATTTAATTTGCGGAAATCAATTACCATTCTATAGCCTGTAACAATTCTTTGTGGGATCAATTCATCTTTATCATTAGGAACAACAGTAATACCTCCCTTCTTAGGGACACAATGGACATGACTTACCCACTGACTATTAGCACCGGGATAAATTAGACCCGCCTCCAGAAGCTTTAGTATTTCTTTTCTTACCACTTCTTTCATCTTGGGATTTAACCGTCGTTGGTGATCAACGACCGGTTTAGCATCCTTCTCCAATTTTATTTTGTGCTGGCATAGAGTGGGACTAATGCCCTTAAGATCATCAAGAGTATATCCAATAGCAGCACGGTGCTTCTTCAGAGTTTTCAATAATTTCTTTTCTTCATGCTCTGAAAGGTTAGCACTAATAATAACATGATATATCTCTTTCTCACAAAGATAAGCATATTTAAGAGTATCAGGTAAAGGCTTAAGCTCAAACACGGGATCACCCTTGGGTGGAGGAGGATCCCCTAGGATTTCAACAGGAAAGTTGTGTTTCAAAATAGGTTCCTGTTTAAAGAATACTTCATCTATTTCCCTTCTTTCATTCATAAACATATCATTTTCATGGTCTAGCAAATATTGCTCTAAAGGATCAGTAGGAGGCACGGCAATAGAAGCAAGATCAATAATTTCATCTTTACTAGGCAATTCTTTATCATGGGGTTGTCTACGAAATTTAGCAAAATTAAACTCATGAGAAATATCCCCTAAAACAACAGAAATAATATCCTTATTGCAGTCTATCTTAGCATTAACAGTATTCAAGAAGGGTCTACCAAATATAATGGGACAAAGTCATCTTGTGGGGAACCAAGAACAAGAAAATCGGCAGGATATTTAAGTTTCCCACACAAGACTTCAACATCTCTAACAATCCCAATTGGTGGAATAGTATCTCTATTGGCAAGCTTAATTGTAACATCTATCTGTTCTATCTCAGCAGATGCAATATCATGCATAATTTCTTGGTATAAGGAATGAGGTATTGCACTTGCACTAGCACCCATATCACATAAGCCATGATAGCAATGATCTTCTATTTTAACAGAAATAACAGGCATGCCTATAACAGGTGAAAGAACATGCGGTGCCCCCATGTTTGGTTTTGGTAATTGATGACAATCTCTATGGACTAATGGTTGCCTTGAGTTATATTTGAAGGTTTTGTCCATAGGCTTTTCTTGGAGAACATGTGTTGGTTCCAAGGAGAGTTTGTGTCGACCAAGGTGCTACTCAAGGAATTACCTAAAGATTGGTCTTGTGAGAGGTTGATCAAGACTAAGTTAAAGAGTGAATCAAGATGATCAACCCACAAAGCAAAGAAGATGTACCGAGAGGGATCAAGTGATCCCATGGTATGGTAAGCATTGCCAATTACGCTTTGTGTACTAACCCATGGTCTTCGTGAGGGTTCTTTGTGGGGTTAGGTTGCGGTGTGCAAGTTCAAGTGGAGCACCACGAAGAGATCAAATGCTTGAAGCTTGTTGTCCTTTGTGGTGACAATGGACCTGTGAAGATGTGCGGAAGAGTAGCTCTCCCATAGTAGAGTATGGGGGAGCAATCAACTAGTCTTCATCGACTCAACACAATCAAGAAAGGTTGCGGTGCAAGTTCAAGTGGAGCATCACGAAGAGATCAAATGCTTGAAGCTTGCCGTCCATTGTGGTGACAATGGACTTGTGAAGATGTGCAGAAGAAAGGCTCACCCATAGTGGAGTATGGGGGAGCAATCAACTAGTCTTCATCGAGCCAACACAATCAAGAAAGGTGGTCCAACTTGAGGGAGTCAAGATCGTCATCATCTAGCTCAAGTGGACCATGTGCAAGGCAAATGTTTGCCCTTGATAGGTTTTCTATTTTACCGGTCTCATGATGGTAGTTGGGAGACCGGGTTATAGGATCGATTGCCATACTATCAAGGGGGGCTCTCAATGAGTAGCTTGATCGTATCGTTCGTTGAGAGCTCAAACCATTGCATCCTTGCATCATCTTTCTTGGTTCTTGTTTGGTTCTCTTTGTGAGTCTTAGAGCTTACGGTCATCTTGTTGACAAGCTTGAGTTCATCGAAAACGGAGTTCGCTTGCATCTTCTATGATGTTTTCGATGTTGGAGGTTTTGCCGGTTCTTCTCGGTTGGAGGTTTCACTCATGTTTTTGTTAGGCATACCTCCCCGGTTCTTCTCGGTTGGAGGTTTCACTCGTTGTTTTAATTCTACTCGTTGTCTTGTTTCCAACAAGCTTGAGTTTGCTCAATTCGGAGCTCATATGCAGAAGTTATGGCAGTTTTGGTTTTCTTGAGTGTGGTTTTTGTCAGGGTCCCAACGGTAGTACCGTGGTACCCAGCGGTAGTACCGTTGAGGAGTCACAAGCGACAGTACTGCTCCGCAGTGGTAGTACCGGCGATGACTCCGCAGCAGTACTACCGTTGGCTTACCAGGTCCCTACCGCGTCGATTCGAGGGGTCTTTTTCTGTGTCGGATTGTGCGGTACCTCGCTGCGGCAGTAGTGCGGCAGTACCGCCCTTCCTCCGCGGTAGTACCGCCCGATTCCCTCTTTCCCTTTGCCCTTCGTTCTGCGCGGCAGTACTGCCGAAGGGTGCGGTAGTACCGCCTAACCCAGCGGTAGTACCGTTGTCTCCTACGGTACTATCGCCCCAAGGTTCATGTTTTGTTGCTCCTTTTCCCTGTTTCTTCCGCCTGAGCGGTAGTACCGCTCATGGAGCGGTAGTATCGCTCGTGTGCGGGCTGAGCACATAACGGTTGGATTTTCCCCCTCCTATAAAAGGGGGTCTTCTTCCCCTTTGAACCTTATCCTTTGAGCTCGTGTTCTTCCCCCATTGTTGACCTTCTTAGAGCTTGCTAACTCTCAATTCCTCCATGGTTTCTTGCTAGTTTTTGAGGGAAAAGATAGAGGAGATCTAGATCCACATTTCCACCAATCACTTTCTCCTCTATGTGAGGGGAACCCCTTGGATCTAGATCTTGGAGTTCTTTGTGTTCTCTTTCTTGTTCTTCCTCTCATTTTCCTCCCTAGCATTAGTTGCTTCGGTGGGATTTGAGAGAGAAGGACTTGGGCACTCCGTGTGCCCTTGCCATTGCATTTGGTGCATCGGTTTGAGTTCTCCACGGTGATACGTGGAAGTTACAAGTTGAGAAGCTTATTACTCTTGGGTGCTTGGTACCCTTGAGCTTGTTCCTCTTGGGTGCTTGGGCACCCTAGACGGTTGTTGGTGTTCGGAGCTCAATCATTGTGGTGTAAAGCTCCGGGCAAGCGTCGGGGTCTCCAATTAGGTTGTGGAGATCGCCCCAAGCAATTTGACGTGTTTCAGTGACCGCCCCCAAGGGTTGCCAAAGTGTACGGGTACGGTGACCGCCCCCAAGGGTTGCCATTTGTACGGGTTCGGTGACCGCCCTCAAGGGTCCCTTAGTGAATCACAGCATCTTGCATTGTGCGAGGGCGTGAGGAGATTACGGTGGCCCCAGTGGCTTCTTGGGGAGCATTGTGCCTCCACACCGCTCCCAACGGAGATTAGCATCCGCAAGGGTGTGAACTTTGGGATACATTGTCGTCTCCGCGTGCCTCGGTTATCTCTTACCCGAGCTCTTTACTTATGCACTTTACTTTGTGATAGCCATATTGTTTCTTGTCATATTTCTTGCTATCACCTAGTAGTTTATCTTGCTTAGCATAAGTTGTTGGTGCACATAGGTGAGCCTAGTTGTTGTAGGTTTTGTGCTTGACAAATTAAACGCTAGGTTTATTCCGCTTTTGTTCAAGCCTAAACCGTAATTATTTTAAAAGCGCCTATTCACCCCCCTCTAGGCGGCATTGACGATCTTTCAACAGGTCTATGCTTATTTTTAGTATCAGGTCTAGCAATTCTAGCAGATTCATTGCAGAAGTAAATAACATGCCCGTCAATATTACCGGCCAAGAGATCTTTAACCATAGCAACTAGGTTCAACTTTAATTTGCCCAGGGGGTTTAGGCGTCTTAATATTACTTTTGTTAATCACAGTTGAATCTTTAGCATGATCCTTTATTCTAACAGGGAAAGGTGGTTTCTCAATATAAGCAGTAGGAACAACAGGATCATTATAAGTGATAGTCTTTTCTTCAACTTTAATAGGTGCAACTACTTTTAGTTCAATGGGAGGATTATATTTAAACCACTTCTCCTTAGGGAGATCAACATGAGTAGCAAAGGATTCACAGAAAGAAGCTACTATTTCAGAGTCGAGTCCATATTTAGTGCTAAATTCACGAAAAGCATCGGTATCCATAAAAGATTTAACACAATCAAACTTAGGTGTTATACCTGACTCCTTACCTTCGTCGAGGTCCCAATCTTTAGAGTTGCATTTAATTCTTTCCAATAAATCCCATTTGAATTCAATAGTCTTCATCATAAAAGATCCAACACAAGAAGTATCGAGCATGGTTACTGAGAGAAAGCCGAGCATAAATTTTTTAATCATTTCTTTTGAGAGCTCATGATTGGGGCATGAATATAACATTGACTTAAGCCTCCCCCAACCTTGAGCGATACTTTCTCCTTCGAGATGCCAAAAATTATATATATAATTACGATCACGATGAACCAGATGCATAGGATAAAACTTCTGATGAAATTCCAATTTCAATCATTGGTAGTTCCAAGATCCAATATCATCACATAGCCTCAACCATGTCAATGCATCTCCCTTCAAAGATAAAGGGAAGACCTTCTTCTTGATAACATCCTCGGGCATACCTGCAAGCTTAAATAATCCACAAACTTTATCCACATAGATTAGGTGCAAATCAAGATGTAATGTTCCATCAACTGTGAAAGGATTAGCTAGCAGTTTCTCTATCATACCCAAAGGAATTTCAAAGTAAACATTTTCAGTAGGTTCAGTAGGTTGAGGAGCAACTCTTTGCTCTACTGGTCGGGGTGAAGATACCCCGAACAAGCCCCTCAAAGGATTATGTTCCATAGTAACAAGTGACAGTAAATTTCAGCACACTATATAAATTTTTCCTTACCAAATTCCACCTACCAAAGGCGCTTCACTCCCCAGAAACGGCGCCAGAAAAGAGCCTTGATGACCCACAAGTGTAGGGGATCTATCGTAGCCTTTTCGATAAGTAAGAGTGTCGAACCCAACGAGGAGTAGAAGGAAATGATAAGCGATTTTCATCAAGGTATTCTCTACAAGCACTGAAATTATCGATAACAAATAGTTTTGTGATAAAGTAATTTGTAACGAGTAACAAGCAATGAAAGTAAATAAGGTATGGCCCAATACTTTTTGTAGCAAAGGACAAGCCTGGACAAACTCTAATATGAAGGAAAGCGCTCCCGAGGACACATGGGAATTATCGTCAATCTAGTTTTCATCACGTTCATATGATCCGCGTTCGATACTTTGATAATTTGATATGTGGGTGGACCGGTGCTTGGTGATGTCTACTACAAAACTTTCTTCTTGTAGACGTTGTTGGGCCTCCAAGTGCAGAGGTTCGTAGGATAGTAGCAAATTTCCCTCAACTGGATGACCTAAGGTTTATCAACCCGTGGGAGGCGTAGGATGAAAATGGTCTCACTCAAACAACCCTGCAACCAAATAACAAAGAGTCACTTGTGTCCCCAACACATCCAATGCAATGGTAAATTGTATAGGTGCACTAGTTCGGTGAAGAGATGGTGATACAAGTGCAATATGGATGGTAGATATAGGTTTTTGTAATCTGAAAATATAAAAACACGAAGGTAACTAATGATAAAAGTGAGCACGAACGGTATTGCAATGCTAGGAAACAAGGCCTAGGGTTCATACTTTCACTAGTGCAAATCCGCTCAACAATGATAACATAATTGGATCATATAACTATCCCTCAACATGCAACAAAGAGTCACTCTAAAGTCACTAACAGCGGAGAACAAACGAAGAGATTATTGTAGGGTACGAAACCACCTCAAAGTTATCCTTTCGGATCGATCTATTCAAGAGTCCGTAGTAAAATAACACGAAGCTATTCTTTCTGTTCAATCTATCATAGAGTTCGTACTAGAATAACACCTTAAGACACAAATCAACCAAAACCCTAATGTCACCTTGATACTCCAATGTCACCTCAAGTATCCATGGGTATGATTATACGATATGCATCACACAATCTCAGATTCATCTATTCAACCAACACAAAGAACATCAAAGAGTGCCCGAAAGTTTCTACCGGAGAGTCAAGACGAAAACGTGTGCCAACCCCTATGCATAAGTTCACGAGGTCACGAAACTCGCAAGTTGATCACCAAAACATACATCAAGTGGATCACGTGATATCCCATTGTCACCATAGATAAGCACATGCAAGACATACATCAAGTGTTCTTAAATCCTTAAAGACTCAATCCGATAAGATAACTTCAAAGGGAAAACTCAATTCATCACAAGAGAGTAGAGGGGGAGAAACATCATAAGATCCAAATATAATAGCAAAGCTCGTGATACATCAAGATCGTGCCGACTCAATAACACGAGAGAGAGAGAGAGAGAGAGAGAGAGAGAGAGAGAGATCAAACACATAGCTACTGGTACATACCCTCAGCCCTGAGGGTGAACTACTCCCTCCTCGTCATGGAGAGTGCCGGGATGATGAAGATGGCCACCGGAGAGGGATTCCCCCCTTCGGCAGGGTGCCGGAACGGGTCTAGATTGGTTTTTGGTGGCTATGGAGGCTTCTGGCGGCGGAACTCCCGATCTAGGTTTCTTTCAGGAAGTTTTGGGTTATATAAGAGGTGTTGGATTCGGGGACAAGTCAGGGGGTTCCAGAGGCGGCCACGAGGCGGGGGGCGCGCCCCCACCCTCGTGGTGGCCTCGGGACTCTTCTGGCCCACCTCCGGTACTCCGTGGGCTTCTTCTGGTCCAAAAATGATCTCCATGAAGTTTCAGGTCAATTGGACTCCGTTTGATTTCCCTTTTCTACGATAGTTAAAAACAAGGAAAAAACAGAAACTAGCACTGGGCTCTAGGTTAATAGGTTAGTCCCAAAAATCATATAAAATAGCATATTAATGCATGTAAAACATCCAAGGTTGATAATATAATAGCATGGAACAATAAAAAATTATAGATACGTTGGAGACGTATCAAGCATCCCCAAGCTTAATTCCTGCTCGTCCTTGAGTAGGTAAATGATAAAAACAGAATTTTTGATGTGGAATGCTACCTAACATATTTATCCATGTAATTCTTTATTGTGGAAAGAATATTTAGATTTGAAAGATTCAAAACAAAAGTTTAATATTGACATAAAAATAATAATACTTCAAGCATACTAACAAAGTAATCATGTCTTCTCAAAATAACATGGCCAAAGAAAGCTATCCCTACAAAATCATATAGTCTGACTATGCTCTATCTTCATCACACAAAATATTTAAATCATGCATAACCCCGATGACAAGCCAAGCAATTGTTTCATACTTTTGATGTTCTCAAACTTTTCCAATCTTCACGCAATACATGAGCGTGAGCTATTGACATAGCACTATAGGTGGAATAGAATGGTGGTTGTGGAGAAGACAAAAAGGAGAATATAATCTCACATCAACTAGGCATATCAACGGGCTATGGAGATGCCCATCAATAGATATCAATGTGAGTGAGTAGGGATTGCCATGCAACGGATGCACTAGAGCTATAAGTGTATGAAAGCTCAAAAAGAAACTAAGTGGGTGTGCATCCAACTTGCTTGATCAAGAAGACCTAGGGCATTTTGAGGAAGCCCATCATTGGAATATACAAGCCATGTTCTATAATGTAAAAGTCCCACTAGTATATGAAAGTGACAACATAGGAGACTCTCTATCATGAAGATCATGGTGCTACTTTGAAGCACAAGTGTGGTAAAAGGATAGTAACATTGTCCCTTCTCTCTTTCTCTCTCATTTTTTTGGGGCCTTCTCATTTTTATGGCCTCTTTTTTCTATTTTTTTATTTTTCGTCCGGAGTCTCATCCCGACTTGTGGGGGAATCGTAGTCTCCATCATCCTTTCCTCACATGGGACAATGCTCTAATAATGATGATCATCACACTTGTTTTTACTTACCACTCAAGAATTACAACTCAATACTTAGAACAAAATATGACTCTATGTGAATGTCTCCGGTGGTGTACCGGGATATGCAATGAATCAAGAGTGACATGTATGAAAGAATTATGAATGGTGTCTTTGCCACAAATACGATGTCAACTACATGATCATGCAAAGCAATATGACAATGATGGAGCGTGTCATAAACGGGACGGTGGAAAGTTGCATGGCAATATATCTCGGAATGGCTATGGAAATGCCATAATAGGTAGGTATGGTGGCTGTTTTGAGGAAGGTATATGGTGGGTGTATGATACCGGCGAAAGGTGCGCCGTATTAGAGAGGCTAGCAATGGTGGAAGGGTGAGAGTGCGTATAATCCATGGACTCAACATTAGTCATAAAGAACTCACATACTTATTGAAAAAATCTATTAGTTATCGAAATAAAGTACTATGCGCATGCTCCTAGAGGGATATATTGTTAGGAAAAGACCATCGCTCGTCCCTGACCGCCACTCATAAGGAATACAATCAATAAATAAATCATGCTCCGACTTCATCACATAACAGTTCACAATACGTGCATGCTAAGGGAATCACAAACTTAAACACAAGTATCTCTCAAATTCACAACTACTCAACTAGCATGACTCTAATATCACCATCTTCATATCTCAAAACAATCATCAAGTATCAAACTTCTCATAGTATTCAATGCACTCTATATGAAACTTTTTATTATACCCATCTTGGATGCCTATCATATTAGGACTAAATTCATAACCAAAGAAAATTACCATGATGTTTAGGACTCTCAAAATAATATAAGTGAAGCATGAGAGTTCATCTATTTCTTCAAAATAAAACTACCATCATGCTCTAAAAAGATATAAGTGAAGCACTAGAGCAAATGACAAACTACTCCAAAAGATATAAGTGAAGATCAATGAGTAGTCGAATAATTATGCAACTATGTGAAGACTCTCTAACATTTAAGAATTTCATATCTTGGTATTTTATTAAAACAACAAGCAAAACAAAATAAAATAAAATGACGCTCCAAGCAAAGCACATATCATGTGGCGAATAAAAATATAGTTCCAAGTAAAATTACCGATGAACGAAGACGAAAGAGGGGATGCCATCCGGGGCATCCCCAAGCTTAGGCTCTTGGTTGTCCTTGAATATTACCTTGGGGTTCCTTGGGCATCCCCAAGCTTATGCTCTTTCCACTCCTTATTCCATAGTCCATCGAATCTTTACCCAAAACTTGAAAACTTCACAACACAAAACTTAACAGAAAACTCGTAAGCTCCGTTAGTATAAGAAAATAAATCACCACTTAGGTACTGTTGTGTACTCATTCCAAATTCATATTGGTGTAATATCTACTGTATTACAAATCATCTATGGTTCATACCCTCCGATACTACTCATGGATTCATCAAAATAAGCAAACAACACATAGAAAACATAATCTGTCAAAAACAGAACACTCTGTAGTAATCTGTATCAAACGTATACATATGGAACCCCAAAAATTCTAAAATAAATTGGTGGACCTGGGAAATTTGTCTATTAATCACCTAAAAAAAATCAACTTAATCTCACTCTCCAGTAGAAAATGGCAGCTAATCTCGTGAGCGCTAAAGTTTCTGTTTTTTACAGCAAGATCACAAAGACTTCACCCAAGTCTTCCCAAAGGTTCTACTTGGCACAAACACTAATTAAAAGCATAAAACCACATATAAACAGAGTCTAGATTAAGTATTTATTACTAAACAGGAGCAAGAAGCAAGGAACAAAAATAAAAATTGGGTTGCCTCCCAACAACCGCTATCGTTTAACGCCCCTAGCTAGGCATGATAACTTCAATGATGCTCACGTAAAAGATAAGAATTGAAACATAAAGAGAGCATCATGAAGAATATTAATAGCACATTTAAGTCTAACCCACTTTCTATGCATAGGGATTTTGTGAGCAAACAACTTATGGGAACAATAATCAACTAGCATAGGAAGGCAAAACAAGCATAACTTCAAAACTTTAAGCACATAGAGAGGAAACTTGCTATTATTGCATCTCCTACAAGCATATATTCCTCCCTCATAATAATTTTCAGTAGCATCATGTATGAATTCAACAATATAACTATCACATAAAGCATTATTTTCATGATCTACAAGCATAGAAATTTTATTACTCTCCACATAAGCAAATTTCTTCTCATTCGGAATAGTGGGAGTATCATAAGAAACTCGAATACTATAAATTGTTTCCACATCAAAAGAGTAATGTTCAGAAAAGGGTAATCATAATCATGATAAGTTTTATAAATATAATCATCACTACTTTTTATAGCATAAGTGTCATCACAATAATCATCATAAGTAGCAACTTTGTTCTCATCATAATCGATTGAAACCTCTTCCAAGATAGTGGAATCATTACTAACTAAAGTCATGACCTCTCCAAATTCACTTTTATAATTGTCACAATAAGATTCAACACCATCCAAAATAGAGGGATCATTATTTCCTAAAGTTGACACTCTTCCAAACCCACTTTCATCAATATAATCATCATAAATAGGAGGTATGCTATCATCATGATAAATTTGCATATCAAAACTTGGGAGATTTAAAATATCATCTTCATAAAACATATCATCCCCAATCTTGGGACAAACATTAATTGCAGCAAATAAATTCTCAAACATGTCATTTTCATCAAACATAGCATCCCCAAGCTTGGGCTTTTTCATATCATAAGCATAATAATTCTCATCATTAATAGTATGGATAGCACCAATAGTATAACAATTATCATCATCACAATGAGTAATAGGAGCAACATCATTTGGGAGGGATACATTTTTACCTTTGCTTCTCCGTCTTTTCTTTTTCTTCTTCGCATCATGTGTGGGTTCAATCCTCTTTTTGGAGCTCCTTATTGATGAGATTGGTTGAATAAAAGGCTCCTTCTCGTTACCTGATTCATCATAAGAAATAATAGGAGGATATTGGGAAGCCTCTTCCCTTTCATTAGTATTCTCTTCATCCTCTATTTGTTTTCTTTTCTTTATGTAATTGGCAATATAAGGATTTTCAATGCAATTCACCGCACAATACATAAAAATTTCTTCTAGATCAATATCGAGGAATTTCTCAAGGTTATATTCTGGAATATGCTTAGTTATACGTTTCATTTCTTCATAACCCAAAAGCAAACTAAGTTCATTATGATGTGTAAGGGAAATCAAATCATCACAATTTTTGGACACGATATGATCATGAAACAATTTGCATTGGATATTTAAATGACCATATTTATTGCAAAGTTCACGAGTATGGCGAAGAAATTATAAATTTTCAGCACAAACATCTAGCCTTTCTTGCAACCATTTAGTTTCTAAATACTTATGCCTCTTGCAGAATCTATCTTCCCTATTTGGTATGTACTTGCAAACTCTATGCACTCCACAAAGGTTGACATGCTTATAAGAGACATTTTCATCATGACTGGTGCAATCATCATTAGTACTATGGATATTCAAGGATTTCATACTAACAACATTGCAATCATGATCATCATTCATAGATTTAGTGCCAAACATTTTATAGACTTCTTCTCCTAGCATTTGAGCACAATTTTCCTTCCCATCATTCTCACGAAAGATATTAAAAAGATGAAGCATATGAGGAAAACTCAATTCCATTTTTTTGTAGTTTTCTTTTATAAACTAAACTAGTGCTAAAACAAGAAACAAAAACATTCGATTGTAAGATCTAAAGATATACCTTCAAGCGCTAACCTCCCCGGCAACGGCGCCAGTAAAGAGCTTGATGACTACTACACAACTTTCTTCTTGTAGACGTTGTTGGGCCTCCAAGTGCAGAGGTTTGTAGGACAGTAGCAAATTTCCCTCAAGTGGATGACCTAAGGTTTATCAATCCGTGGGAGGCATAGGATGAAGATGGTCTCTCTCAAACAACCCTGCAACCAAATAACAAAGAGTCTCTTGTGTCCCCAACACACCCAACACAATGGTAAATTGTATAGGTGCACTAGTTCGGCGAAGAGATGGTGATACAAGTGCAATATGGACGGTAGATATAGGTTTTTGTAATATGAAAATATAAAAACAGCAAGGTAACTAATAATAAAAGTGAGCACGAACGGTATTGTAATGCTAGGAAACAAGGCCTAGGGTTCATACTTTCACTAGTGCAAGTCCTCTCAACAATAATAACATAATTGGATCATATAACTATCCCTCAACATGCAACAAAGAGTCACTCCAAAGTCACTAATAGCGGAGAACAAACAAAGAGATTATTGTAGGGTACGAAACCACCTCAAAGTTATCCTCTTTGATCAATCTATTCAAGTCCGTAGTAAAATAACACGAAGCTATTCTTTCCGTTCAATCTATCATAGAGTTCATACTAGAATAACACCTTAAGACACAAATCAACCAAAACCCTAATGTCACCTAGATACTCCAGTGTCACCTCAAGTATCTGTGGGTATGGTTATACGATATGCATCACACAATCTCAGATTCATCTATTCAACCAACACAAAGAACTTCAAAGAGTGCCCCAAAGTTTCCACCGGAGATTCAAGACGAAAACGTGTGCCAACCCCTATGCATAAGTTCACGAGGTCACAGAACTCGCAAGTTGATCACCAAAACATACATCAAGTGGATCACGTGATATCCCATTGTCGCCACAGATAAGCGCAGGCAAGACATACACCAAGTCTTCTCAAATCCTTAAAGATTCAATCCGATAAGATAACTTCAAAGGGAAAACTCAATTCATCACAAGAGAGTAGAGGGGGAGAAACATCATAAGATCCAAATATAAAAGCAAAGCTTGTGATACATCAAGATCGTGCCGACTCAAGAACATGAGAGAGAGAGATCAAACACATAGCTACTGGTACATACCCTCAGCCCCGAGGGTGAACTACTCCCTCCTCGTCATGGAGAGCACCGGGATGATGAAGATGACCATCAAAGAGGCATTCCCCCCTCCGGCAGGGTGCCGAAACGGGTCTAGATTGGTTTTCGGTGGCTATGGAGGCTTCTGGCGGCGGAACTCCCGATCTAGGTTTCTTTCGGGAAGTTTTGGGTTATATAAGAGGTGTTGTAGTCGGGGACAAGCCAGGGGGGTTCTCGAGGCGGCCACGAGGCAGGGCGCGCCCCCACCCTTGTGGTGGCCTCGGGACTCTTCTGGCCCACCTCCGGTACTCTGTGAGCTTCTTCTGGTCCAAAAATGATCTCCATGAAGTTTCAGGTCAATTGGACTCCGTTTGATTTCCCTTTTCTGCGATAGTTAAAAACAAAGAAAAAACAGAAACTGGCACTGGGCTCTAGGTTAATAGGTTAGTCCCAAAAATCATATAAAATAGCATATTAATGCATATAAAACATCCAAGGTTGATAATATAATAGCATGGAACAATAAAAAATTATAGATACGTTGGAGACGTATCACTTGGGCACTGCCCTTACTTGGACAAGCATCCCACTTATGATTAACACCTATTGCAAGCATCCGCAACTACAACAGAAGTATTAAGATAAACCTAACCATAGCATGAAATATATGGATCTAAATCAGCCCCTTACGAAGCAACTCATAAACTAGGGTTTAAGCTTCTGTCACTCTAGCAACCCATCATCTACTTATTACTTTCCAATGCCTCCCTCTAGGCCCAAACAATGGTGCAGTGTCATGTAGTCGACGTTCACATGACAACACTAGAGGGATGACAACATACATCTCATCAAAATATCGAACGAATACCAAATTCACATGACCACTTATAGCAAGACTTCTCCCATGTCCTCGGGAACAAACGTAACTACTCACAAAGCATATTCATGTTCATAATCAGAGGGGTATTAATATGCATAATGGATCTGAACATATGATCTTCCACCAAGTAAACCAACTAGTATCAACTACAAGGAGTAATCAACACTATTAGCAACCCACAGGTACCAATCTAAGGTTTGGATACAAAGATTGGATACAAGAGATGAACTAGGGTTTGATATGAGATGGTGTTGGTGAAGATGTTGATGGAGATTGACCCCCTCCCGATGAGAGGATCATTGGTGATGACCATGGTGATGATTTCCCCCTCCCGGAGGGAAGTTTCCCCGGCAGAACAGCTTCGCCGGAGCCCTAGATTGGTTCCGCCAAGGTTCCGCCTCGTGGCGGTGGAGTTTCGTCCCTTGAGCTTGCTTCTGATTTTTTTCTCGACGAAAGACCCCATATAGCCAAAGATGGGCATCGGAGGGCCACCAGGGGGCCCACGAGGCAAGGGCGTGCCTAGGGGGGTAGGGCGCGCCCCCACACTCGTGGACGGTGGGTGGCCCCCCTCTGGTACTTCTTTCGCCCAATATTTTTTATATATTCTGAAACTTTCTCCCGTGAAGTTTCAGGACTTTTGGAGATGTGCAGAATAGGTCTCTAATATTTGCTTCTTTTCCAGCCCAGAATTCCAGCTGCTGGCATTCCCCCTCTTCATGTAAACCTTGTAAAATAAGAGAGAATAGGCATAAGTATTGTGACATAATGTGTAATAACAACCCATAATGCAATAAATATCGATATAAAAGCATGATGCAAAATGGATGTATCAAACACCGGTATGACGGAAACTAGGACGACAAGAGTGGAACAAAACACCAGGCATAAGGCCGAGCCTTCCACCCTTTACCAAGTATATATAGATGCATTAATTAAATAAGAGATATTGTGATATCCCAACATATCCATGTTCCCACATGGAACAATCTTCAACTTCACCTGCAAATAGCAACGCTATAAGAAGGGATGAGCAAAAGCGGTAACTTAGCCAAACAACAGTTTGCTAGGATGGTTGAAAAAGGTTAGAGACTATCATGACAATTTGGGAGGCTTGATAAACAAGTGGTAGGTAGCGCGACATAGCGATAGAGCGACAACTAGCAAGCAAAGATAGAAGCGATATCAAGGGTATGGTCATCTTGCCTGAGATCCCACAAGGAAGAAGAACGAGTCCATGAAGAAGGCAAACGGACGTAGTCAAACGAATCCTCACAACTCCGGAACGAAACCGAAGCTAATGAGAGATGCAAACCGGAAAGAAGCAAGCAACATGGTAAACACACACGCATAAGCATGGCATGATGCACAACCAAGTATGATGCATGTCCCGTTTAAATACGCATGGCATGGCAAAGTGCACAAACAAAACTACAAGTTGAGTGGAGCTCAATATGCAACGAGATGCATATTGACAAAACAACACATCCTTTTATTTAGTTCGCTCTTGTTTAAGCACGCAACAAGTTTAAATGTTCTTAACATGGCAAGAGGTGAAGCACAATTAAACTACACTATCTAAGCAATTTAAATGGGGCCGGAAACAACAAACAACAATAATTCTGGAGAGTCCCCATATGCATTTAGCAATTTAATGCAAACAACAATTTTAAACATTTTAAATGTTATTATCATGATGCAGATGACATGTGCAAGTTTTATGCAATTTTTGTTAAAAGTTGACATGAACATGATATGAAGCATTTGGTCGCCATGACGGAATGAAAGGGGTGCCATGACGGCGATAACGAAAATGATGCCAAGGCAACATTCCGGGTTCTGGTAACTCGTTGGAGTACCGGTGCAAAAGAGCAAGTGTGTGGAGCAAGTCATGCAAGGATGGTGGGATGATCCCGGATTCTAGGTGTCCCACGGGTTCGCGGCAAGGCTAATGAGGAACGTGCAAGGATCAATTCGGACATGGTGCAAGCAAGTGGTGCATCTCATTCAACACACATGCACTCATTCACGACGGTCGTCTCGGCGGTTATACCATTGAAGCGTGCATTTCGGAACGGGCCGAGTTCAATGCGGTGTAGAAGGAAGTGGACGTTTTCGCGGCGGTCGTAGGGGAAGTAGTGGTACTATCGGCCCTCATTGACGGTAGTGGAAGTAATGGTACACGACAATGGTAGAGGTACTCGTGATATTGGCGATGGTAGTCGTTTCCGTTTGTTCGGAGAGGTACTTAATGACTCTAAGCCCTTCGCAATCGACGATAGTTGAACTTGAAGCTTGCAGTGCCCATGTCTTCATCGACGGTAGTGATACACTAGTCGGAGAGGGACTTGGCGAAAATCCCAGTCTCAGGTTCTGTAGTCGTTCACAGGGCCCAACACAGGGTCTTGGCGAAACCGGGGTGCATCTTGGCGGTCTCGTCTCGGTCTTCAATCCAAAACGAAGCAATGCAAAAGACTCGGTGCAGTGGTACTTGGTGAACCGAAACATGCAGCACCAGACGGTCTTGGCGGTCAACGACGGGAGGCGGGCAGCGAAGCAGCAGCAACGTGCGGGCACTGTACAGCCACGGCGGGCACCATGGCCGTGAGGAGGAGGGGCTCTGACACAAGACCAGCAGCGAGGCACACACATGCAGGAAGGCGGTGAGGTCAACAGCGTAGCAGCATGGGAAGTGCAGTAGAGGTGGCGATCATGTGGCTTTCACGGGTGCACACAGCGCAACATAGGGAGACGAAGGCCTCGAGCAGGAGCTTCTTAGCACGGGGAGGAGGCTGACGGAGAGCGCCGAGGACGGGGAAACGGGCGGAGGCGCAAGACGACCGGCCAGAGCTGATCCGACCATTTCCGGGCGTTGCGGCACACGGTCTTGGCGACGGCGTGCAGCAGAGAGCGGCGAGGTGCTCGGGGAGCCCCTCGGGCGCGAGAGGAGGCTGGCGTCCCGGCGCTCGCGGGCACAGAGGCGCACGAAGGAGGAGGTCGAGGTCCGGAGCAGGACACCTGGTGGCTTGGCGCGGCGCAGCTCGCGCACGAGGAGAAGCAGGGGAGGCCGGGAAGGGCGGCGCTCGACGTCAGTGGTCGGCGGCCTCTTTGGAGTGAGGAAGGCAGCGGCGCTGGTCGAAGGAGCTCAAGACGGGGATCGGGAACCCCTTTTGGTCGCGCTGAGAGGAGAGGAAGGGAGCGAGAGGATCGAGCAGGAGGCTCTGGCGGCGCGAGGGAACGAGGAGGATGGGTGCAGGGGATCGGGCTAGTTTAACTAGGGTTAGAGCGGGGGCTGGGCTGCGGGAATGGATGGCCTCGGTGCAAATGGGCCGGCCTGGCAGGCCTAGGCCCAAGAGGCTGGCGGGTGCAGGCTCTCTCTCCCTCTCTTCTCTTATTTTCTTTAGCACAAAACAGTTCCAGACAAGAAAAAGAAAGAGGAGGGTAGGGGAAGAAGTTGGACACATGGATAAATTTCTCAGACTCACAAAAATGTGCTTGTTCCAAGAAAATTGGAGTGGGCAAGATTGCAAGGTTTAAATTCAAACTCATCCGAATTTAATCAAATGGTTTGAACTAGGACTAGGGTTTTGAAGTGCCCAAAAATGTTGAGAATTTAGGTGAAGCTCGGGAAAGTGACGAAAGAATTTACAGGAAAAGTTTGGGGACCAAACTTGAAGCGGAAAAGGCATGTGATTATTTGCAAGTGTGTTTATGGGTGATTCTGAAAATTAACGGGATATTTATTATAGCTCCCTAAATATTGGGAGGATATGTTTTAATGAGAATTTCACCATGTGAATTGCCCTCGATTTAAATGGACCGAAGATCTATGCAATTTATTTAGTTGAGTTTTACAAAATTTAATGACATGATGACATGATGCAATGCAAAAATAAATAGAGCAAGCACAAATGAAACACACGGAGGTCACAAAAATATGGAAGTCTTCTGGAGTGTCGGTCTTGGGGTGTCACATTCATGTAGCGACCCGACCTCAGATGGTCAAGTCTCTGTGCTTAAGTGTCATCCCTGGATCGGTATTGTTGACATACATAGTACTCAAGGTTTTATAACAGAGTTCAATCACACACTTATTACATCGAATGTCTCAAGAGAGAACTTATTGTTGGGGAACGTAGTAATTTCAACAGTTTTCCTACGCACACGCAAGATCATGGTGATGATATAGCAACGAGGGGAGAGTGTTGTCTACGTACCCTTGTAGACCGAAGCGGAAGCGTTGACGCAACGTAGAGGAAGTAGTCGTACGTCCTCCGGTTCAACCGATCCAAGTACCGTTACTCCGGCACCTCCGAGTTCTTGACACGCGTACAGCTCGATGACGCACCCTCGATCTCCGATCCAGCAGAGGCGCCGAGGGGGAGTTCCGCCAGCACGACGGCGTGGTGACGATCTTGATGTTCTCCTGTTGCAGGGCTTCGCCTAAGCACTGCTACAATATGACCGAGGTGTAATATCGTGGAGGGGGGCACCACACACGGCTAAGGAACGATCAATGATCAACTTGTGTGTCCTAGGGTGCCCCCTTACCCCCGTATATAAAGGAGGGA
Organism: Triticum dicoccoides; assembly: GCF_002162155.2. Classification (NCBI taxonomy): domain Eukaryota; kingdom Viridiplantae; phylum Streptophyta; class Magnoliopsida; order Poales; family Poaceae; genus Triticum; species Triticum dicoccoides. Next base: position 300,063,365 of record NC_041388.1, on the reverse strand, counting down.
GGGAGGAGGTGGCCGGCCCTAGGGGGGGCGCGCCATGAGGAGGGGGAAACCTACTCCAAGTAGGTTTCCCTCTCTTTTCCTTATCTTATTTGGATGGGGAAGGAAAGAGTACTAGTATTAGGAAGTAGTACTAGTAGTAGTAATAGGAAGAGGGGGAAGGAGAAAGGAAAGGGGGGGCCGGCCCCCCTCCCCAATTCGGATTGGGCTTGGGGGGGCGCGCCCCCTCCCTTGCTCCTTCTCTCTTCCTCCTACATGGGCCCAATAAGGCCCATATACCTCCCGGGGGGTTCCGGTAACCTCCCGGGGCTCCAAACTTCTCCGGAACCTTTCCGGTGTCCAAATATATCCGTCCAATATATCAATCTTTATGTCTCGACCATTTCGAGACTCCTCGTCATGTCCGTAATCATATCCGGGACTCTGAACAACCTTCGGTACATCAAAATACATAAACTCATAATATAACTGTCATCGAAACCTTAAGCGTGCGGACCCTACGGTTCGAGAACGATGTAGACATGACTGAGACACATCTCTGGTCAATAACCAATAGCGGGACCTGGATGCCCATATTGGTTCCCACATATTCTACGAAGATCTTTATCGGTCAAACCGCATAACAACATACGTTGTTCCCTTTGTCATCGGTATGTTACTTGTCCGAGATTCGATCGTCGGTATCCAATACCTAGTTCAATCTCGTTATCGACAAGTCTCTTTACTCGTTCTGTAATACTTCATCTTATAACTAACTCATTAGTTACATGCTTGCAAGGCTTAGGTGATGAGTATTGCCGAGAGGGCCCAGAGATACCTCTCCGACAATCGGAGTGACAAAACCTAATCTCGAATTATGCTAACTCAACATGTACCTTCGGAGACACCTGTAGTACTCCTTTATAATCACCCAGTTACGTTGTGACGTTTGGTAGTACCCAAAGTGTTCCTCCGGTAAACGGGAGTTACACAATTCTCATAGTTACAGGAATATGTATAAGTCATGAAGGAAGCAATAGCAGAATACTAAACGATCAAGTGCTAAGCTAACGGGATGGGTCATGTCAATCACCTCATTCTCCTAATGATGTGATCCCATTAATCAAATGACAACACATGTCAATGGTTAGGAAACATAACCATCTTTGATTAATGAGCTAGTCAAGTAGAGGCATACTAGTGACTATATGTTTGTCTATGTATTCACACATGTATCATGTTTCCGGTTAATACAATTCTAGCATGAATAATAAACATTTATCATGATATGAGGAAATAAATAATAACTTTATTATTGCCTCTAGGGCATATTTCCTTCAGTCTCCCACTTGCACTAGAGTCAATAATCTAGATTACATAGTAATGATTCTAACACCCATGGAGTCTTGGTGCTGATCATGTTTTGCTCGTGAGAGAGGCTTAGTCAACGGGTCTGCAACATTCAGATCCGTATGTATCTTGCAAATCTCTATGTCTCCCACTTGGACTTGGTCCTGAATGGAATTGAAGCGTCTCTTGATGTGCTTGGTCCTCTTGTGAAATCTGGATACCTTTGCCAAGGCAATTGCACCAGTATTGTCACAGAAGATCTTCATTGGTCCCGATGCACTAGGTATGACACCTAGATCGGAAATGAACTCCTTCATCCAGACTCCTTCATTTGCTGCTTCAGAAGCAGCTATGTACTCCGCTTCACATGTAGATCCTGCCACGACGCTTTGTTTAGAACTGCACCAACTTACAGCTCCACCGTTTAATAAAAACACGTATCCGGTCTGCGATTTAGAATCGTCCGGATCAGTGTCAAAGCTTGCATCGACGTAACCATTTACGACTAGCTCTTTGTCACCTCCATATACGAGAAACATATCCTTAGTCCTTTTCAGGTATTTCAGGATGTTCTTGACCGCTGTCCAGTGATCCACTCCTGGATTACTTTGGTACCTACCTGCCAAGCTTATTGCTAAGCATATGTCAGGTCTGGTACACAACATTGCATACATGATAGAGCCTATGGCTGAAGCATAGGGAACATCTTTCATTTTCTCTCTATCTTCTGCTGTGGTCGGGCATTGAGTTTGACTCAACTTCACACCTTGTAGCACAGGCAAGAATCCTTTCTTTGCCTGATCCATTTTGAACTTTTTCAAAATTTTGTCAAGGTATGTACTTTGTGAAAGTCCTATTAAGCGTCTTGATCTATCTCTATAGATCTTGATGCCCAATATGTAAGCAGCTTCACCGAGGTCTTTCATAGAAAAACTTTTATTCAAGTATCCCTTTATGCTATCCAGAAATTCTATATCATTTCCAATTAATAATATGTCATCAACATATAAAACTAGAAATGCTACGGAGCTCCCACTCACTTTCTTGTAAATACAGGCTTCTCCAAAAGTCTGTATAAAACCATATGCTTTGATCACACTATCAAAACGTTTATTCCAACTCCGAGATGCTTGCACCAGTCCATAAATGGAACATTGGAGCTTGCACACTTTGTCAGCACCTTTTGGATCAACAAAACCTTCAGGTTGCATCATATACAACTCTTCTTCTAGAAATCCATTCAAGAATGCAGTCTTGACATCCATTTGCCAAATTTCATAATCATGAAATGCAGCAATAGCCAACATGATCCGGACAGACTTAAGCATCGCTACGGGTGAGAAAGTCTCATCGTAGTCAATCCCTTGAACTTGTCGAAAGCCTTTTGCAACAAGTCGAGCTTTGTAGACAGTAACATTACCATCAGCGTCAGTCTTCTTCTTAAAGATCCATTTATTCTCAATGGCTTGCCGATCATCGGGCAAGTCAACCAAAGTCCATACTTTGTTTTCATACATGGATCCTATCTCAGATTTCATGGCCTCTAGCCATTTTGCGGAATCTGGGCTCATCATCGCTTCCTCATAGTTCGTAGGTTCATCATGGTCTAGTAACATGACTTCCAGAATAGGATTTCCGTACCACTCTGGTGCGGATCTTACTCTGGTAGACCTACGAGGTTCAGTAGAAACTTGATCTGAAGTTTCATGATCAATATCATTAGCTTCCTCACTAATTGGTGTAGTTGTCACAGGAACCGGTTCTTGTGATGAACTACTTTCCAATAAGGGAGTAGATACAGTTATCTCATCAAGTTCTATTTTCCTCCCACTCACTTCTTTCGAGAGAAACTCCTTCTCTAGAAAGGATCCGATTTTAGCAACGAAAATCTTGCCTTCAGATCTGTGATAGAAGGTGTACCCAATTGTCTCCTTTGGGTATCCTATGAAGACACATTTCTCCGATTTGGGTTCGAGCTTATCTGGTTGAAGTTTCTTCACATAAGCATCGCAACCCCAAACTTTGAGAAACGACAACTTTGGTTTCTTGCCAAACCACAGTTCATAAGGCGTCGTCTCAACGGATTTTGATGGTGCCCTATTTAACGTGAATGCGGCCGTCTCTAAAGCATAACCCCAAAACGATAGCGGTAAATCGGTAAGAGATATCATAGATCGCACCATATCAAGTAAAGTACGATTACGACGTCCGGACACACCATTTCGCTGTGGTGTTCCAGGTGGCGTGAGTTGCGAAACTATTCCACATTGTTTCAAATGTAAACCAAACTCGTAACTCAAATATTCTCCTCCACGATCAGATCGTAGAAACTTTATTTTCTTGTTAGATGATTTTCTACTTCACTCTGAAATTCTTTGAACTTTTCAAATGTTTCAGACTTGTGCTTCATCAAGTAGATATACCCATATCTGCTCAAATCATCTGTGAAGGTGAGGAAATAACGATATCCGCCACGAGCCTCAACATTCATCGGACCACATACATCTGTATGTATGATTTCCAACAAATCTGTTGCTCTCTCCATAGATCCGAAGAACGGTGTTTTGGTCATCTTGCCCATGAGGCACGGTTCGCAAGTACCAAGTGATTCATAATCAAGTGATTCCAGAAGTCCATCAGTATGGAGTTTCTTCATGCGTTTTACACCGATATGACCTAAACGGCAGTGCCACAAATATGTTGCACTATCATTATCAACTCTGCATCTTTTGGCTTCAACATTATGAATATGTGTATCACTACTATCGAGATTTAATAAAAATAGACCACTCTTCAAGGGTGCATGACCATAAAAGATATTACTCATATAAATAGAACAACCATTATTCTCTGATTTAAATGAATAACCGTCTCGCATCAAACAAGATCCAGATATAATGTTCATGCTCAACGCAGGCACCAAATAACAATTATTCAGGTCTAAAACTAATCCCGATGGTAGATGTAGAGGTAGCGTGCCTACCGCGATCACATCGACTTTGGAACCATTTCCCACGCGCATCGTCACCTCGTCCTTAGCTAATCTTCGCTTAATCCGTAGTCCCTGTTTCGAGTTGCAGATGTTAGCAACAGAACCAGTATCAAATACCCAGGTGCTACTGCGAGCATTAGTAAGGTACACATCAATAACATGTATATCACATATACCTTTGTTCACTTTGCCATCCTTCTTATCCGCCAAATACTTGGAGCAGTTCTACTTCCAGTGTCCAGTCTGCTTGCAGTAGAAGCACTCAGTTTCAGGCTTAGGTCCAGACTTGGGTTTCTTCACTTGAGCAGCAACTTGTTTGCCGTTCCTTTTGAAGTTCCCCTTCTTCTTCCCTTTTCCCCTTTTCTTGAAACCAGTGGTCTTGTTGACCATCAACACTTGATGCTCCTTTTTGATTTCTACCTCCGCGGCTTTCAGCATCGCGAAGAGCTCGGGAATAGTCTTGTTCATCCCTTGCATATTATAGTTCATCACAAAGCTCTTGTAGCTTGGTGGCAGTGATTGGAGAATTCTGTCAATGACGCTATCATCCGGAAGATTAACTCCCAGTTGAATCAAGTGATTATTATACCCAGACATTTTGAGTATATGCTCACTGACAGAACTGTTCTCCTCCATCTTGCAGCTGTAGAACTTATTGGAGACTTCATATCTCTCAATCCGGGCATTTGCTTGAAATATTAACTTTAACTCCTGGAACATCTCATATGCCCCATGACGTTCAAAACGTCGTTGAAGACCCGGTTCTAAGCCGTAAAGCATGGCACACTGAACTATAGAGTACTCATCAGCTTTGCTCTGCCAGACGTTCTTAACGTCGTCAGTTGCATCAGCAGCAGGCCTAGCACCCAATGGTGCTTCCAGGACGTAACTCTTCTGTGCAGCAATGAGGATAATCGTCAGGTTACGGACCCAGTCCGTGTAATTGCTACCATCATCTTTCAATTTTGTTTTCTCAAGGAACGCATTAAAATTCAACGGAACAACAACACGAGCCATCTATCTACAAACAAACATAGACAAGCAAAATACTATCAGGTACTAAGTTCATGATAAATTTAAGTTCAATTAATCATATTACTAAAGAACTCCCACTTAGACAGACATCTCTCTAGTCATCTAAGTGATTACGTGATCCAAATCAACTAAACCATGTCCGATCATCACGTGAGATGGAGTAGTTTCAATGGTGAACATCTCTATGTTGATCATATCTACTATATGATTCACGCTTGACCTTTCGGTCCCCGTGTTCCGAGGCCATATCTGTATATGCTAGGCTCGTCAAGTATAACCTGAGTATTCCGCGTGTGCAACTGTTTTGCACCCGTTGTATTTGAACGTAGAGCCTATCACACCCGATCATCACGTGGTGTCTTAGCACGAAGAACTTTCTTAACGGTGCATACTCAGGGAGAACACTTCTTGATAATTAGTGAGAGATCATCTTAAAATGCTACCGTCAATCAAAGCAAGATAAGATGCATAAAGGATAAACATCACATGCAATCAATATAAGTGATATGATATGGCCATCATCATCTTGTGCTTGTGATCTCTATCTTCGAAGCACCGTCGTGATCACCATCGTCACCGGCGCGACACCTTGATCTCCATCGTAGCATCATTGTCGTTACGCCATCTATTGCTTCTACGACTATCGCTACCGCTTAGTGATAAAGTAAAGCAATTACAGGGCATTTGCATTTCATACAATAAAGCAACAACCATATGGCTCCTGCCAGTTGCCGATAACTTCGGTTACAAAACATGATCATCTCATACAATAAAGCATCATGTCTTGGCCATATCACATCACAACATGCCCTGCAAAAACAAGTTAGACGTCCTCTACTTTGTTGTTGCAAATTTTACGTGGCTGCTACGGGCTTAAGCAAGAACCAATCTCACCTACGCATCAAAACCACAACGATAGTTTGTCAAATAGACTCCGTTTTAACCTTCACAAGGACCGGGCGTAGCCACACTCGGTTCAACTAAAGTGAGAGAGACAGACACCCGCCAGCCACCTTTAAGCACGAGTGCTCGTAACGGTGAAACCAGTCTCGCGTAAGCGTACGCGTAATGTCGGTCCGGGCCGCTTCATCTCACAATACCGCTGAACCAAAGTATGACATGCTGGTAGGCAGTATGACTTATATCGTCCACAACTCACTTGTGTTCTACTCGTGCATATAACATCAACGCATAAAACCTAGGCTCGGATGCCACTGTTGGGGAACGTAGTAATTTCAACAGTTTTCCTACGCACACGCAAGATCATGGTGATGATATAGCAACGAGGGGAGAGTGTTGTCTACGTACCCTTGTAGACCGAAGCGGAAGCGTTGACGCAACATAGAGGAAGTAGTCGTACGTCCTCCGGTTCAACCGATCCAAGTACCATTACTCTGGCACCTCCGAGTTCTTGACACGCGTACAGCTCGATGACGCACCCTCGATCTCCGATCCAGCAGAGGCGCCGAGGGGGAGTTCCGTCAGCACGACGGTGTGGTGACGATCTTGATGTTCTCCTGTTGCAGGGCTTCGCCTAAGCACTGCTACAATATGACCGAGGTGTAATATCATGGAGGGGGGCACCGCACACGGCTAAGGAACGATCAATGATCAACTTGTGTGTCCTAGGGTGCCCCCTTACCCCCGTATATAAAGGAGGGAGGGAGGAGGTGGCCGGCCCTAGGGGGGGCGCGCCATGAGGAGGGGGAAACCTACTCCAAGTAGGTTTCCCTCTCTTTCCCTTATCTTATTTGGATGGGGAAGGAAAGAGTACTAGTATTAGGAAGTAGTACTAGTAGTAGTAATAGGAAGAGGGGGAAGGAGAAAGGAAAGGGGGGGCCGGCCCCCCTCCCTAATTCGGATTGGGCTTGGGGGGGCGCGCCCCCCTCCCTTGCTCCTTCTCTCTTCCTCCTACATGGGCCCAATAAGGCCCATATACCTCCCGGGGGGTTCCGGTAACCTCCCGGGGCTCCAAACTTCTCCGGAACCTTTCCGGTGTCCAAATATATCCGTCCAATATATCAATCTTTATGTCTCGACCATTTCGAGACTCCTCGTCATGTCCGTAATCATATCCGGGACTCCGAACAACCTTCGGTACATCAAAATACATAAACTCATAATATAACTGTCATCGAAACCTTAAGCGTGCGGACCCTACGGTTCGAGAACGATGTAGACATGACTGAGACACATCTCTGGTCAATAACCAATAGCGGGACCTGGATGCCCATATTGGTTCCCACATATTCTACGAAGATCTTTATCGGTCAAACCGCATAACAACATACGTTGTTCCCTTTGTCATCGGTATGTTACTTGTCCGAGATTCGATCGTCGGTATCCAATACCTAGTTCAATCTCGTTATCGACAAGTCTCTTTACTCGTTCTGTAATACTTCATCTTATAACTAACTCATTAGTTACATGCTTGCAAGGCTTAGGTGATGAGTATTGCCGAGAGGGCCCAGAGATACCTCTCCGACAATCGGAGTGACAAAACCTAATCTTGAATTATGCTAACTCAACATGTACCTTCGGAGACACCTGTAGTACTCCTTTATAATCACCCAGTTACGTTGTGACGTTTGGTAGTACCCAAAGTGTTCCTCCGGTAAACGGGAGTTACACAATTCTCATAGTTACAGGAACATGTATAAGTCATGAAGGAAGCAATAGCAGAATACTAAACGATCAAGTGCTAAGCTAACGGGATGGGTCATGTCAATCACCTCATTCTCCTAATGATGTGATCCCATTAATCAAATGACAACACATGTCAATGGTTAGGAAACATAACCATCTTTGATTAATGAGCTAGTCAAGTAGAGGCATACTAGTGACTATATGTTTGTCTATGTATTCACACATGTATCATGTTTCCGGTTAATACAATTCTAGCATGAATAATAAACATTTATCATGATATGAGGAAATAAATAATAACTTTATTATTGCCTCTAGGGCATATTTCCTTCACTTATTATTATAATATGGTTGAAGGCCATCTAAATAAGATAACAACGGAAGCTTTGAAGGTAGTAGAGTCCATCCAACTCCACGGCAAAACTAAGTGCACGACAATGACCTAGCGCACCTTACTCTTCGTCTGAAAACTCTGCAACATAATACGTTGTAGCCTGTGTAGGTCAGCACATGGAATATGCTGGCAAGATAACACCATAGAGCAATGAACAAGTAACAACTATCACTACATGCATATATGGCTGGTGGAGGCTCTATGGTTATCATTTGCATAAAGCTAATTTTTTCCTACAACACGGGAATATGTTTTATTTAACTACACAGTTTGTTGAAAACATTGAGATGGTAAACCCAACTCAATCCCAATTAAAAGTTAACAACCCAACAAATTAATTAAGTAGAGTGATGAGATCAACATAATAATTCAAGAACGAGATACTCAAGATGTCCATAACCGGGAACACGGCTAATCATGATTAGTTTGTACACACCGTAGAGGTTTGCGCACTTTTCCCCACAAGACTCGATCTCCTCCATTGGATTTCTCGCACTGCATGATGTTTGAGAAACGGATGACCGAGACACAGTCTTTTTGAAGAGGCCCCCTTAACCGATAGATAAGCCAGTACACCTACAATCCCCTACATCTGCTAGCCCATCATGGAAAGGATTCCCACAACGTACTCAACTTTGCCAGAGCCCATAATGGCTTGTGGCTGCACACAGAAGTTTCTAGCATGAACAACATTATGATCCCTTTGAGCCTGGGTGGCGAACCATAGGATGATCACACGAATTCCCCGGGATCTCCTTGGACAACACTAGATTCCCCAGGTGCCCACAAACCAATCCACCCAGATGTGTATTAAAGTAGCCACCTTAAGTTAAACCTTATTTAACAATAACTCTCACAACTTTCATGAATTCTCTCAAACCAAACCACGTCTACGAGCATAGCATAGCAGTATAAGCATACATAGTTAAACACGTAGGGTTTGATATAAGACAATAGGTACTACCTCATCAACTACTTCCCAATACCCACATGTTAATCAAATCCTACTCATGCAATGTTTGAGGGTTGAAAGTAATGCATAAAAACTGGGTAATAAAGGGATATGATCAAAGTGTTACTTTCCTTGCTGACGTTTGGAAAACCCTAGTGATTCGTAGCAGCAAGCCTCGCACTCCAGAAACTCTATCATGAACAAACAGTAGCACACATAAGCACTCAAGCATAAGATGCAAAGGTAAAACTCAAATGAAAAGATCTGAACAAGAGGTTCAAGAGAAAAGCTTCGATTTGCTAAAAGAATCAATCGAATCAGAGCTACGAAACTCAAACTATGATCAAAAGAAGCTCGAAATCAAATCTACTTGAAACCAAATTTTAAATTTTCAAAATCATGTTCAAGTTGATTATCGGAACAGAGGGGAACAAGAATAATATTTTGGCGTTGGTTTAACTGGATTTGGACAAACGAGTAAAAAGTAGCGGAGGTTTGAAGTTCAGGGACTAATCTGTAAGAGAAGTGTTTACGAATAGGTCCCTAGCAGAAAATAAAACTAAAGAGAAAAACCTATCGGACGAACGTCCGCTAGCAGAGACTAACGAACGAATTCGTTCGCTAACAGAGAAAATCGGGTGAACGTTCGCTAATTAGCGAACCCTAAAAAACCGATCTAAAAACTAAACCAACAAAACAAAAAAACCGAAAGAACCGACCAGTTCGTACTGGTCAACGGCATCGACGGCGGAATCCAGCGGTCTGGCGTCGGGCGTCAGCAGCGAGGCGAGGCGAGGCGACGGGGCGGCGGCTTGCGGCGGCGGCGCAAAGCGGCGGCTTGCGGCGGCTGCATCGGGTTTGCGGGAGGCAGAGGGGCGGTGGCGGCGGCGAGGCGGACTCCCAGCTGGAGTCCGGCTCGGTCACGCGGCGGCGCGCGCGCGAGGAAGGCGGTGGTGCTCGGCTGGGCTGGCCCAGGAAACTTTTTTAAATAATTTTCGACGAATAGAAAAATCCTAATAAAATATAATTTTTTTTTAAAAATTCAGAAACAATATTCATCGTCCAAACCTAATATTTAGGACAAGTTAAACATTTTTCTAGACTAAATGCAATTTATCAAAAATGCAAGGTTTTCTCTAATTCAAATAAAATAGCAAATAAAATAAGAAATTGATTTTAATATTTCTCCTCCAATATTTCTCTTTTGTTGAAGAGTTATATTATCTTCTCTCATTATTTTTATTTTTGGAAATAATTGGAGAGAAAATATTAAAATCAATTTGATCCTCTTTTCAAATTTGAAGATAAATTCAAATATGAAAAATTTGTGAAACCTCCAACTCTCTCCTTGGGTCCTTGAGTTGCTTAAGATTTCTAGGATCACAACCAAAATGCAAACAAAATATGATATGCATATGATGATCTATGTATAACATCCAAATTGAAAATTGGGATGTTACACTTCATGAGCAAGCAAGTTGGATGCACACCCACTTAATTTCTTTTTGAGCTTTCATAAACTTATAGCTCTAGTGCATCAGTTGCATGGCAATCCCTATTCACTCACCCGTAAGTATAAACCGCTATGTATGAATAAGACTTGTAAAGTATGGCATGTAAGAGATGTCACCGAGCCGGACACGTTGTATGAGCCGGCCGGGACTCTGTAGGCCGCAGGGCGTTAACCCGTGTATATAAGGGGACGACCCAGCGGTGGCTTAGGTCAAGAAACAATAGATCGAGAGCCAAGCTAGCAGATTCACTCCTTGCTCATCGAAACCTAGCAATACCACATCAACTGGATTAGGCTTTACCTTCACCGTAAGGAGCCGAACCAGTATAAACCACTTGTGTCCTTTGTCCCGATTAACCCCTTTAAGCTTCCTAGTTGCGATGGCTCCACGACTAAGTCCTTTCACTAGGACATCTGCCGTGACAATTCCACGACAGTTGGCGCCCACCATGGGGCCAGCGCATAGTGGATTTGAGTTCTTGAAGGGCAGCTTCGGATGGCTCAAGGGATACGCTGTGGGCCGGATGACCAAGAGTCGTCGCGGCAAGCTCTACATCGACGACGCAGGCTGGGGCCCCGACGCCGGATCAATTGAGTACGGGTATCGGGTCCCCTTGGGTGGAATCCACGTCTTCATCGGCCGGATCGGCAAGCCGGGCCCTGAGCCAGACATATGCACCGACCTCATCGAGATGGCTCAGCGTGCGAGACCCACCCGGACTCAACCCGCCATGAGGCGTGCCTTCGTGGGTTGCATCCATGGAGGGGAGTTTTTTGAAGGATCTGTGGATGGCGGTGAGACGGCCATCTATTCTGACGGTGAGTTGTCCACAGGTGAGACGGATTCATTGTATCAACTACAAGATGGCGGGCTTGGGGGCTGTTCTGATGGCAGCAGTATTCCAGACCCCTTTGAGCCGCCGAACAGAGCGGGGATCTTCATGACTGGTATGCAGCCCGCTCAAAACTCTACGGCGGCGGCAGCGATAACCACCGGGTCAGCAGCGGCCGGGTCAGGAGACCCTGCACGCCCACCGGCTCAGGTGCTGATGGATCTCATGGATAGGATGACGGCCCTGTTGACCGCTGTGGTCGAACCGGCGAATAAGGCTCAGCATGATGCGGAGGTGGCACGGTTACGTGGGGAGGTAGCACAAGCCAAGGAAAGCTTGGCGGCGGAGGACGTCAGGATGGCTGCGGAGTGGGCGACTTTGGACACTCGGGCTCAACAGCTTCAACCAGAGGCTTTTCGACTCACGATGGATCTCAATGCATCAAATGAGGTCATGAGGAGAAGGCACCAGAAGGCTCAATCACGTCTGCCTCTGATTTACGATCCTAGGAACCTCTTCCACACACCCGGGGCCGGTCCCAGTAACCCGCCGGAGGTGAAACGGATTACAACACCCGGGGCTGGGGCGCCGGGTCAGCCGCGGGCTACGGAACCCCCTCGTGTGAATATTGCTCTGCCTCATTATACATCAACACCACCGGGTCATTTTTCTAGCCCTGTGGAGACTCTGATCGCTGCATCGGCACGTTTGGCGGCTCTCCCTATGGAGGGTGACTCTCCGACGACGATCAAAACGCGAAGGGTCAGAGAACTTCTTCAGACGGCTCTGGCATAGCAGGAGTCATACTCTTATAGTCAAGACATGATTCATTCAACCCCTTTCGCAAGCCGGAGCCCGAGCTATAGCAGGCATATGGATTTAGCGTCCGCGTCAAGCAACGCCCACCGCCATAACCAGCCGCGCAGGCATGACCCGATGCGTGATGGAGCTCTTAACTTGGTTGACCAGGATAGGATCCGCCAAGAGGCTGAGCGGGCGGTTCAACAGGCAGCTGAGCAGGCGGCTCACCAAGCTTTTCCAGTTTATCCGACAACCTCTGTTGAAGCAGATGTGGCCACAAGGACAGGAGGTGTCCCTTTCTTGGTGCCGGCTCTATGTAATGAGCATTTGCCAAAGGATTTAAAGGGGTCTCGAAAGGTGCCTAATTACACGGCCGACTTACAGCCCGGTCCATGGATTGAAAGTTATGAGATGGCCATGGTTTTGCTGGAGGTCAGTGACGTAGAAATGGCTAAATACTTCACTATGGTGCTAGATGGAACGGCCCGCACTTGGTTAAAGGGACTGCCACCTAATTCCATTGGTTCCTGGGCCGAGTTAAAGGCCCGGTTTATTTAGAACTTCAAAGATACATGCAAGCAGCCCATGTCGATTGTGGACTTGACTAATTTCAAGCAAGAGGAAGGTGAGTCCACGACCCATTGGGTGCACCGAGTAAAGGAAATAATACATTCATCTGATAAGATGGATGCCAACTCTGCGGTCTTAATGTTGGAGAAAAATTGCCGTTTTGAACCTCTAAAACAGAAGCTAGGGCGGCTCAAGCGCGATTGTAATGACATGGGCCAGCTGATGGTGGACCTCGTTAAATATGCCAATTCAGATAGTACCAAAGATCCTGCATCTGATGAAGAGAAGACATGGAAGGGAAAGAAGAACATTAATGCTAAGGGCCTTCAGCATAACCCGACAAATCAAGGAGGTAATAACAAACGTAAGGCTGATGGCAGCTCAGAGTTTGTGGCGAATGCGCAAGGCAACAATCAACGGCGTAAGGGGAGGCCACCTCCTCGGTCAGGTGAGTCAGGTCCCACCCTCGAGCAATTGCTAAATGAACCCTGTCCAAGACACGACACTTGGGAGAATTCGGCCACCCATCTATGAAAAGATTGTACGATCATGAAGGCTTTCAAGAATTCTAACATGTTTGACGGTAATCATGGACCCGGCGGCGGCACAGGCAGTGGCGGTTTTCATGGCCCGGGCGGCAATTCAGGCGGTGGCGGTTTTCATGGCCAGGGCCCTCAGGGTAATCAAGGTGGTTATAATCAGCAATCCGGCCAAGGAGGTCAACAGCAACAACAATCCGGGTTTCAGAGTAACCCAAAGCAGCTAAGTAGTGGGCAGTATCATGTGTTCACCACCAATTTATGCAAAAGGGACCAAAAACTTCATAAGAGAGTGGTCAATGCCGTTGAGCCGGCGGTTCCTCGTTATTTGAGATGGTCTGAGCAGCCTATTCTGTGGAGTAGGGAGGATCACCCGCCCCGGGTTGACAACCTGGGTCATCTGACTTTGGTGGTGGCGCCTCAGGTTGGTGGATATAAATTCACTAAAGTACTCATGGACGGAGGCAGTAGCATCAACATCCTCTATTATGAGACCTTCCGTCGCATGAGGTTGACTGACAAAAGTCTTAAGACGTCCAATACTGTTTTTCATGGAGTGGTGCCTGGTAAGTCGGCATACCCAGTGGGTAAGATTGAACTAGAGGTAGCTTTTGGAGATGAACATGATTCCAGGGCTGAGAAATTAACCTTCGAGGTGGTCAAAATCAAAAGCCCGTATCACGCCCTGTTCGGACGATCGGCTTATGCAAAATTCATGGCACAGCCATGTTATGTTTATCTGCATCTCAAGATGCCGGGTTATAAAGGTACTATCACAGTACATGGAAGTCGGAAGATAGCCTTAGAGTGTGAGGAAGGTGATGCTGCTTACGCAGAATCTGTTTGCGCAGCGGAGGAGTTAAAGTTCTACAAAGACAACGTTGACCCAGCAGACATGACATCTTTGAAGAAGCCAACTATGGAGCATGAGCCGGCGTTGAAGTTTAAGTCAGCTGACGATACCAATATGATTGATTTTGTGCCTGGCGACTCATCCAAACAATTTATTGTCAGTGCTAATTTGGATCCCAAATAGGAAGGCACGCTCATCGAGTTCATCTGAGAGAACAAAGACATATTTGCATGGAAGCCTTCTGACATGCCGGGTGTACCGAGAGAACTCGCTGAGCACACTCTCAATATTGATCCAAAGTTTAAACCGGTAAGGCAGTTTCTTCGGCGGTTCAACGAGGAAAGGCGCAAGGCTATTGGAGAAGAGGTGGCCCGACTTTTGGCAGCTGGGTTCATTATTGAAGTCTTTCATCAAGAGTGGTTGGCTAACCTGGTGCTCGTTCCTAAAAAGAATGACACCTGGCATATGTGTGTGGATTACACGGACTTAAACCAAGCTTGTCTGGCTGATCCTTTTGCTCTCCCTCGTATTGATCAAATCATTGATGCTACGGCAAGTTGTGAGCGTTTGAGCTTTTTGGATGCTTATTCTGGTTACCATCAAATCAAGATGGCGGTTAAGGACCATGAGAAGACAATTTTCATTACTCCATTTGGAGCCTTTTGCTATGTGTCCATGCCTTTGGGGCTTAATAGTGCCCAGGTGACTTATCAGCAGTGTGTGTAGAACTGTCTTCATAATTAGATTGGGCGTAATGTTCATGCTTATGTGGACGATATAGTGGTAAAATATAGAGAGAAGGAAACCTTGGTGGATGATCTGAAGGAAACCTTTGATAACCTCCGAGTCTACAAGATGATGCTTGACCCGGCCAAGTGCGTTTTTGGAGTACCGGTGGGCAAGCTTTTGGGTTTTTTGGTATCTAACAGAGGCATTGAGGCTAACCCGGAGAAAATCAAGGTGATTACGTCTTTGGCTAAGCCGGCGTGCATCAATGACGTTCAGCGGCTGGCGGGTCGTGTCGCAGCTTTAAGCCGGTTCATAAGCCAATTAGGTGAGAAGGCAATGCCGTTATATCAAATGATGAAGAAGACAGATGATTTTGTCTGGAGTGATGCTGCTAACTCTGCCTTTGAAGACCTGAAAAGACAGCTCGCTGAGCCGCCGGTTCTTGCTGCTCCCGTTTGATAAGGAGCCACTGTTGTTATATGTGTCTGCTAACACACGTGCTGTCAGTGTGGCCATTGTTGTAGAGCGCAAAGAGGCTGGCAAGGAATATCCGGTTCAACGGCCGGTTTACTACATCAGTGAGGTGCTCATTGAGTCCAAACAGAGATATCCACATTGGCAGAAACTTGTTTATGGGGTGTTCATGGCGAGCCGGAAGCTTAAGCATTCCTTTCAGGATCATCCTATCACTGTGGTTAGTTCTGCTCCTTTAGGAGATATTATTCAAAATAGGGAAGCCACGGGACGAGTTGCCAAGTAGGCCATTGAACTTGGGTCTCATGGTTTAAAGTATGTACCACATACTACCATTAAATCTCAAGTGCTGGTGGACTTCATTAACGATTGGACGGAGTTGCAGATACCTGAAGAGAAGTCGGACAACACATATTGGACGATTCATTTTGATGGGTCCAGGTAATTGGAAGGCTCGGGGGCTGGAGTCGTTTTAACTTCTCCTCGAGGTGACAAGTTTTGTTATGTGTTGCGGTTGATGTTTCCTTGTACTAACAACGCAGCTGAGTATGAGGCCTTACTCCATGGTCTTCGAATGGCTAAAGAAATGAGTTTAACCCGGTATGGTGCCTTGGCGACTCAGATTTGGTGGCTCAGCAAGTATCAGGCAAGTGAGATTCCAAGGATCCTCTCATGGCGGCTTATCACCATGAGGTGGACGCTATTGCTGGACACTTCAAGGGTTATCAAGTGGAGCACATTGACCGTAGAAAGAACAAAGCAGCCGATGCTTTAAGCCGGTTGGGATCTCAGCTTAAGTTGGTGCCGCCTAACACTTTTTTAGATGTTTTGCATAACCCTTCTGTCAAGTTGCCTACAGAGGAAGACTTGGTTGTTCCAGACCCGGAAGCACAATTGGCGGCGGCTCTTCATGTCATTCCAGATTGGACAGTGCCGTATTTGGCTTATATGACCCGGGGCGAGTTGCCGGAGGATGAGACCTTGGCTAGACAGATAACCATGACAATTTCTAATGGTGAATTGTATGATCGCAGTGTCACCGGAGCGTTTCAACGTTGTGTCTCTCCTGAAGAAGGTCAAGAAATTCTTCGTGAGATCCATGAAGGAGATTATGGCCATCATGCCGGTTCAAAGTCTCTTGTGGCCAAAGCTTTCTGTCATGCTTTTTACTGGCTAACGGCTCACACCGATGCGGAGGATCTAGTCAGTAGGTGTGATGGGTGTCAAAAATTCGCATGACAGGCGCATGTGCCGGCTCAAGAATTGCGGATGATTCCAATTACTTGGCTATTTGCAGTCTGGGGGCTTGACATGGTTGGACCTTTCAAAAGGCCGAAAGATAAAAAGACGCACCTTTTGGTGGCAGTGGACAAGTTCACAAAGTGGGTTGAGGCGGAGCCGGTCAGTAAGTGTGATGCGACCACGGTGGTTCAATTCATGAGGAAAGTGATCTTTCGTTTTGGTTTTCCACACAACATTAGTACTGACAATGGCACCAACCTGTCCCAAGGAGCTATGGAAGAGTTCTGTCAATGGGAACATATCCGGCTTGATGTTTCATCAGTAGCTCATCCCCAATCCAATGGTCAAGCTGAAAGAGCCAATCAGGAAATCCTGAAAGGTCTAAAACCCCGGCTTATGGTCTCTTTACAACGGACGCCGGGTTGTTGGGTGGAAGAGTTACCCTCTGTGATATGGAGCATCAATACTACCCCTAACAGGTCTACGGGTTATACTCCTTTCTTCATGGTTTATGGAGCAGGGGCAATCCTGCCCAGTGACATCCGTCATGACTCGCCCCGAGTAGCGGCTTACGTTGAAGCTGATAACGAAAAAGCCAGACAGGATGCACTTGACCTATTAGATGAAGAGCGTGACTTAGCAGCAGCCCGCTCAGTGATTTACCAACAGGACTTGCGCCGTTATCATAGCCGCCGGGTTAAGTCAAGAACCTTTCAAGAAGGTGATTTGGTGCTCCGGCTCATCCAGGATCAGTCTGATGCGCACAAGATATCCCCACCTTGGGAAGGACCCTTTGTGGTCAGCAAGAACTTGAATAACGGGTCATCCTACCTTATCGATGTTCGAGAGCACAAAGACTCACGTAAGTCGGAGGAGGAGACCCGCCAACCATGGAATATTGCTCATCTTCGGCCTTACTACACTTGAGCTACTGACTCTCATAATGTACATACTTTGACATTGTATATATTAGGATAAGTAATAAAACAGGACCTCTTTCCTTTTTTCCTTAATGATCACATGTCTTTGTTATCGTAAGTATAAGACGACCAATTGGAGGCTGATTGTATTCGAATCTAGCTTAACCCTCTTGGTCTGGTTCATGATTGTATTCGAATCTAGCCGTTAAAACCTCATGGTCACTAGGGGGCTTCCTGTTCAAACATAGGTAGTATTCGAACTAAAGAGAACATAGCTATCGTTACCCTCTTGATCGGCGCAAAGCCAAACTCACTAGGGGGCTTCTTGATCGTATCTGAATCATATCTTAACCCCTTTTGGGTCCGACTTGGATCGTATTCGAATCAGGGTCGTTAAAAACCTCTCAAGGTCATTTGGAGGCTTCCTGTTCAAACATAGGCCATATTCGAACCAAAGAGAACATAGCTGTCGATACCCTCTTGATCGGCGCAACGCCAAAGCCACTGGGTGCTACATGATCGTATTCGAATCCTAGCTTGACCCCTTTGGTCCGGTTTACTGATCGTATTCGAATCAGAAGCCTCCAAAATTTTCTTGATGCTTGATTTACATTGTTTGAAAGATACTCTTTTGTTTTACTGGTTTTTGTTGTCTAGAATCTAACTGTAAGTATGGTTTCAATTTAAACCGGCTTGGTTCTTTGACAATGAGTTGCCAAGGTATAACAGTCATCATGCATATGGAAGCATTGACTTCTAAAAAGATAGGGTTGTCACCCTTATTGTCTGGGTCACATAAGCCGGCAGTCCAGATTCATAGAACACAGGTATGATATTGTCGTTTAAAATTCATAAACAGACTTATCTGTGTTTTTTTCTTTAATCAAAGGCCTTCCAGCCTTATTTATTTTTACATATAGCCTTGATTATTCTATTATGATAATTTCATAGTTGTGTATTGGGTGTTTTGACCCGTCCAGCAACAAACCGCCAGGACAGTTTCTAATCTTTTGCATACAGGGACATATTTAAACACTACAAATATGATAAAGGATATAAATCATATATTGACACGACGGATAAAATGGTGTACGCAGTAGATATGCACGATGGCATAGGTAGAACATGCAGTTTTAAGCTAGCCTATTACAAGGCATTGGGAGCCCAAAAGGTTAAAATTGTTTTTTCTCCTAAGCAGATGTTAAACCAAGGCAGGTTCATTAAATCTTAGCAGGATTATTTGGATGGTCACGACTCCTCCCTCGCCGGTTCATCTTCCTCCATTGTTTGGAAACTGGGTTGGGACCAATCGAAGCCATGAAGAGCAACAGACTCAGCTTCATCGTCAATTAGACTAGACGGGTCAATTTCTAGGGCAAAGGTGTGTTGGCGAACCGACGGGATTAGATCTGTCACTTTATACGAAGGAGTCGCCATCTTTTTATTCTCAACATCAAAACCCAACTGATACTTATCAATATTGGTCTCGTCGCCAAGGATGGTGGCATGAGGACAAACTCCCCTCACACAAGCAGCAAAATCATCTTGATCAAATGGAGTCCCGTCTTCCTTAAGGCTGGGATACCCCTTGGCTACATCCGTCGGGTCTAGCTCCAGCACCCAGGCTTTGGAGCGGCTTAGAGCAGTTAGGGCTCCGCCTCTTGCACAAGACCGCTTGACTTCTTGGAATCTGACGGGTAAGATAGATGACTTCTTTAAGACATCACTCAATAGGTTTGGTCCTTGGTTGGTTGGGGAAATAATGGCAAGCGCCCGTTGAGCTCCAGTGTATAGTTGCTCCACTAGGGTGTAAACCCCCTTGAGTTTTATCAAGCTGTTTTGGCTCAGATTGCTACTCCGTAGACCTACGAGTATTTTAAAAGGTTAAGCAGGCGGCTTATATTTCTAGCAAAAATAGAGTTTAAGTAAATAATGCAATGACTCACCGAAGATTGCAGAGACCATCTGAGACACACGGTACTTTAGATCGGTGAGTTCCGTGGTAACCTCCTTGAGAGCCGCCTCGGCTATCTCAGCACGCTGTATCAGCAAGGTTTTTTCATCGGCCCAGGATTTTTTTCTCTACATCAAAACTGGTCTTCAGTTTCTCTGCTTCAGATAGGCTCAACTGGAGTTTGGAGTCAGCATTCTTTATCTTAGTCTCTTGAGCCACCAACCCAGTTTTGGCATCAGTCAGTTGAGAATCCAATTCAGTTATGGTGGTCTACAGACATGCACAGGTATGTCAAAATTTATTCCAATAAAGGTCATAATGATTAAAGTCCCAAGTGCTTTGCAACACAACACCACTCGGCACTTGGGGGCTAATGTCTGCCAAAGCAATTTTTAAATGCACAAATGACTCTTCTATGATTAAAGTCCCAAGTGTTTTACAAGTACAACGCTTGGCACTTGGGGGCTAATGCATGATATTCAGAAAGTTTTTCCTCTTGAGCCGGATAACAATATTAGTTTGGACTGATTCAAGACAGCTATGAAGTTAAGTGCCGACTCATTCATGATGAATTAAGCTGGCCCTTGGGAACTACAGGTGAAAGTATGTTAATCAGATAACTCCGGTTAAACATTCTAAACCGAACTTGGAAAAATCTAGGTCAGAATGTCAACATATATCACAAGTCTACAAATCATTCAAGTTTATCATAATCAGGAGACTTGGGGGGCTGGCAGAGCATATAAGTTAAGGAAAGCTGGAGATCATACCTCATATTTTAATTGCAGCTGTTTGACCATCTCAATTTCAGAGTCACGACTAGAATGCACGTGACTAAGATAGCCAGATAGCACATCACTAATACTCAGGTGAGAATAGTGAGAGATGTCGAAGCGAACTTTCTGCTTTTCCAAAGCCTCTTGCTTGGCGGAGTGTCTGGCCACTACCATTGGATTGCCCGGTGCAACAAATCTACTACCAGTGATTAAAACGTCACTGTCGTTAGTCGCCGGCGGGTTAGTTGAGCTTGACGGTTCAACAGTAGATGGGTTGAGAACAGTTTCGTCAACAAACGGCTGAGGAGGATCTATTTGAACGTTGACAGCAGGGTCTTCTGGTGCTTCTGGTTGTCCCGGGGCAGGAGTTGGCAGTGCCGGTTCAGCGGTTTCCAGGTTTTCAGTCGGCTTGATCACCTTGGCTTTCTTGGGTTTTGCTTGACCACTAAGAGGAATTTGATGAGCCAGTATAATTGTACGGACATAAAGCTACAGAAGAAGGATAATTATCCTTACCCAGGGGTAGTCTTGAAAGCCAGAAGTTGAGTTTGAGAGGAATCACCAGAAGATCGAGAGACCTCCTACAAAAGTGAAATCATAGTTTAAAAGAGTAAGTAAATAGATTCATTGATAAAAGCAAAAGTCAAAGGGGAAAGAAACCTCATTCTGGCGTTTCCGAGGAGTTTTTGGTAAGCCGGAGGGCAGTTCATTGTCGTCACTGGTTTGGGTCTGACGGCGGTTCTCGTGTTGCTATTTTTTCAAAAGAAAATGAGGATCCAAATAAGCCAAAGGGTGTGAAAACCTTACTTTCTGGGTTACCAGTCGAGGTTTCTGTCTTGGCAAAGGTTCTGAGTCGGAGGAAATAGTTACCTCTTCCTCTACTGCATGGCTGGCCCCTGTGTCATCGTGACAATGATTAGTGTCAATAAGGTTGTTAAAAAGTAGGCCAAGAGAGTCAAGGGCTACCTCCGACTCAGAAACATCATCTAGCTTGAACATATCAGAAGCAATTGTTTCTTCTTAGATTTTAGGGTTGTCTTCTTCGCGGCTATGGCGGCGGCTCTAGCCTTCTTAGCGGCTTCATGATCATATTTGGCCTTCCAAAAGTCGGATTTGGCCTATAGGCAAATAACAGGTTGAAACATCATGCAAGTGCTTAACTATTAAAGAAAAAAGGAATCAAGGGGATTTACCTCTCGTGCCGAGTTAAGTTTGCAGAAAGGATTCAATCCTAGTTTACTGCAGTCTTCATATTTGCTGTTTATAAGGGTAGTTGACATTTCAACGATGGCTTCTTCAGACGGACGTAGAGAGCTATAACGCAACGGATCGTCTGATCCTCCGGTGTAATTATACATTAAGTCAGACCGGCGGCTCAGAGGGATGATCCGCCATGCGATCCAACAGCGGATCAAGTCAACACCAGTTAAGCCATTTCCCAGGAAGGCTTGTACCCTTTTAATGGTTGGGATGAGCTTCTTACGTTCAGTGGTAGAAAGTTTGTCAGGGAGTGAAAACTTAGCGTCAAGGCACTCCGCGCGATAACCCGGTATTGGTTTTTCATCAGCTGGCGACATGTCTTTGCAATAAAACCAAGTTTGGTTACAGTCCTTGGGATGGCTTGGTAAGACTACTAAGGGAAAGACAGCAGCATGTCTACGCTGAATCGAAATTCCACCAAGTTCCAAGCTGGGGCCATTGGTGTATTCATTCTGGCGGTTCAAATAGAAATACTCTCTGAAGAGTTCAACAGTAGGTTCTTCTTGAAGATAAACCTTGCACAGAACCTGGAAATTGCAGATATTTGATATGGAATTGGGTCCAAGATCTTGGGGATGAAGCTTGAAAAAGTGCAGAACATCTCTGAAGAATTTTGAGCCGGGCGGTGAAAAACCTCAGTTCATATGATCAGTAAAGACGATGACTTCACCATCCTTAGGCCGAGGTTTTTCTTCAGCCGGGTCAGGGGTACGATAAGACATAATGCTCTTCTCCGGTAAAAACCCAATGTTAACAAAGTCCTTCAGAGTGGCGTCAGTGACTGTGGAAGGGACCCAGTTGCAAACTGTCGTCTTTGGTGGCATGGTGAGAGGAGAAGCTAAAAAGGAAGTCATTTGCCGGTTTAAGTTAAATGGTGGAATCACAGGTTAATGTCTGCAATACAGATGCGTAATGGTGACTTAAGTAAGGGCTAATGGTATATGAAGGAAAAATGAGCCGACAGGATAAGCCGCCATGATTGAAGGTATTCAAAGGTTGCCAGCGACAAAAAATTGGCTAGGTACTGAGATGAACAAGTTTCACAGGCTGTTGCTATTATTTTGGATCAAGACTATTCAAAACAGGAAAATAAATGTAGACCTAAAAAAACAGTACAGAGGAGTTCATCAGTCCTAAGGAGGCCTTTATGCAAGAAAATGGGATCTACTAGCATCTAAAATGGATGTGAAACAGCTACGGCATGAGTTCTATACTCATTTTAGATCAAAAGAGGATGCGGTGGAGAAACTACGAAGAATCTATGATGAACAACGAAGAACACAGAAGAACTTGCAAACCATAATGCGGATCTAAGGTGCGGAAGGGTAAGAACTTACGGATGCAGTTCTACTATGGAGGGTCATCGCCGTTCTTGGGACAAGCCGAGGTTGATGCAGCGGCCAAGGTTGAGGACGACGGTGAGCGCTGCGGCAGCGACGGAGCTCGAGCTACAAAGGGGTGGCGAGAGAAGGAAGAAGAAGAATGAGGAAGACCAGCCGTGCCTATTTATAAGGAGATAGGTGAACAGGAAGGCGCGAAACACGAGGAAGGCTAAAATGATGATTATCCAGCTAATTAGACGCCTCGATTTTCATAAGGCATTTAAGATAAGGATCCGTTAAGATGATGTCGTGGCGGGTTTCCAAATTTTCTGAAGGTGACGTCATGGCGGTTTATAAAGCTTTTACAAGCAGTGGAAGATGTATTTCTTCTAAGTGTTGAAGATTGACATGAACAAGGTTCAAATCAACCCGGGGCCTGATGTTGGGGATATGACTACCAGATATGACCCGCCCAGGAGGGGTCGGGTCAACCACAATGGCGGGTTACTTAAGTGCAACCCAAAGAGTATATAGGGTGACGGTTTACGATAAGGCTTATAAAAGGCCCAAGCCCAGAGGCGGCTTAAGGCCCGTAAGTATAAACCTCCATGTATGAATAAGACTTGTAAAGTAAGGCATGTAAGAGATGTCACCGAGCCGGACACGTTGTATGAGCCGGCCGGGACTCTGTAGGCTGTAGGGCGTCAACCCGTGTATATAAGGGGACGACCCGGCGGCGGCTTAGGGCAAGAAACAACAGACCGAGAGCCAAGCTAGCGGATTCTCTCCTTGCTCATCGAAACCTAGCAATACCACATCAACTGGACTAGGCTTTACCTTCACCGCAAGGGGCCGAACCAGTATAAACCTCTCGTGTCCTTTGTCCGATTAACCCCTTTAAGCTTCCTAGTTGCGATGGCTCCACGACTAAGTCCTTTCACTAGGACATCTGTCGTGAAAATTCCACAACAGGATGCTTGATATGTCTCCAAGGCATCTATAATTTTTGATTGTTCCCTGCTATTATATTATCTGTTTTGCATGTTTTATATGCATTAATATGCTATTTTGTATTATTTTTGGGACTAACCTATTAACCTAGAGGCCAGTGCCAGTTCCTGTTTTTCCCCCTGGTTTTGAGTTTCGCAGAAAAGGAATACCAAATGGAATAAAACCTTCGCGATGATTTTTCTTGGACCAAAAGACAACCAGAGACTTGGAGATGAAGTCGAAGGAGCCACGAGGCGGCCACAAGGACGGAGGGTGCACCCAGGG